>NC_034418.1:7284098-7584098 GCF_002078875.1 Numida meleagris | reverse complement strand
AGTTCTAATTATACCACAGTTTTGCAGAGTATGCATTAGAGTTGGTACTTTTTCATTGATATGGTACTGAATGTTCCATATATCATAGCTATGTCTTTCCCACTAATTCATTAAGTATAATTCCAGGAACCATCTACAAAATATGTTTCCCCAAAGCATCCTTTGGATCTCCAAATGGAGCCATAGTTCTATTTCACTGCACCTGGGAATCTTATAGGGTCCTAAACACTCAAAGACCTGAGTGATAAGCATCCAGTACATTACACTTCTGAAGACTCGTACTAATAGTTCTTATTCCTACCTACCCTCTAGTTCCTACAAATAAAAATTCCAAACCATCCTCTTGCCTTTCTGTGATTTGTTAGAGGCCCCTCCTTCTTTTGAAGGTTACTGACTTCCTCCCTCCCTGGAATGTTTTCTACCAGCTCATGGCTGAAGTCTCAGACAGACATTTTAACCGTCATTCACCTTCTCCTGCAAAGTAGAGCAGAGAACCAAAAATAGCTGGAAGGCTACCAAAGTGAGAGTGATTGTATGGCCCATTTTATCCTTTCTGAACACCACAACTGGCTCTCTGGACAGAGAGCAGGAACAAAGGGAAGCTGTAGATGTCATGCTGTCCTCCTGCTTTCACCCATACCCAGAAAATTGTGACAGAATACCAGCACTAAATGAGGTGTAAAATGCATTGCACCTCCAGTACCTTGCCTGAGCAATGCACACTGACTCTATCCAATGCAGGATGGAACTGGATGCCACAGAATAGCCTCAGATACTATCCAAGATTGATTAGGAAACAAACAAAAGAAGATCCTACCGTGTCCTAAGTCATACCTCACTGTATATTAGCTACCTCCATTAGTGATTCACAGCCTTATATCCTCCATTTACTTAGGCACCTCTAGCACAGCTGTATGGAATCCTTCAGCCTTTATTTCAATAAACTTCTAAATGTTTACTGCAGGACTGATGCCTTCTGTTCACACTGCAAACCATAGCAATGTCCTTTTACCTACTCACTCTCCTTGACCCAGAAAAAGTCTGAAATCACTAGGCAGCCTGGCAAAATCCCTTTGGAGTGAAGGAACAGATAGTGATATTCCAGGAGTGCATTTTGGAAAAGTTGCGTGGCTCCTCAGTGCTCACTTGCCTAGGGGTTAAGAACTGGATTAGGGTTGAGGCTATGGCTGTATGTATCTCACAGATCTGAGTGACAGTACAAGTTCAGAAAGGCTCAGGAAAAAATGTTGGTAAAGCTCCAGCATTAAATGGAAGGTTACTAACACCTGGCTTTTATTACCTACTAATGTTTAGATTTGCAAGCCTTTTTTTATGCTGAGGAGAATCAAAACCATACTGAAAACTACAGGTTCCTTGTGCTTCTTCTCAAAAGCACAAGATAATCACAAATAAATTAATATCAAGAGAGCAAACCTTTTTTTTTTTTCCCCATGCTTACTAATTAAGGAAAATACAGCCATTACAACATGTAACAACAGGATTAACAAATAAAAGTATTTAAAATATTTACTTCTATTGCAAAAAACTTCATGGCCACAAAACCTTACCACAATTCCTCATTTTATATGAATCAATTCAAAAAGAACCCTTGACCTACTATGAATTTCTTCCACACAAAAAGGGAACTAAAGAAACCTACAAAATATTACGTAGCTTTAATTTATGTAATAATTACATAAGATTATATCATTGTGTCATATTCTATGTCTGTAATAAATATAGGAGCAGAGGCATTTTATTCAGTAAGTTGCCATGGCATTTTCATTGCTCACCAAAAAAGATGGTTCACATTACACAGCTGTTTAGATCTCCCTACTCTAACACAAATCAGTATATTTGCATTTGTACAAATATTATGAGGTGTTTCTGCTATGAAGCACTTAAGACAGGAAGATATTTGTTGCCCTTCCCTAAAAGTAAGAAAAATATAAACACAAAACCAGACCATTCAGTTTCCATTTTGGTTTCTATTCAAATGGTAGAGTATGAGATTGCAAAGTATTGGAAAGCATTGAGTTTTGATTTAAGCAGGATCTATTCCTCTCACTTAATGAACTTTGAAGCTTTATTTGTCAGAAATTTGCACTCTATTGAACATGAGTGAATATGGCAGCTGCAATCTAGCCCTTCACTTAGAAAAGTGGCTTGAAATTGAATCAGAAAAAAATATGTTCAAAGAACAGAGCAACTCGATTGCCTATAAAGCAAAAGTTCAGCTATACTTAGCAATAGATGTAGTAAAAGTTCAAAGTCTTACTCTCGGTGCTGAGCTGCAGGAATTAGAGCTGTCAGACCCCGAGTGCCTTGAGCAGCAGCTCTGACGTGCAGCCTTGGATCAGGCTGCTGGGAAAAGAGCTGTGAAGAAGCGGCCGTGAAAAGCTTTCCTGGGACCTCCCCACCTTTGCGCAGGAGCTGCTGTTAAAGCTCAGTTCCAGAGCTTTAAAGTATATTATGTCTTAGGTCATTTTGTAAGCAGTCAAATAAATATGCTTTTTACCATGGTGCTCCTCGGCAGAAATTCATAAATGCATCCATTATCTTCATGCAGGTATAATGGTACATGGGTTATTATTTTCACCTATTCCTGTTTTAGAATATACACCTGTAACTCCTCAAAAATAGTAAGAAACTAGTCACGAATGTTAATTGATATTTGTAAGAAAAGATGTACTCGGCTCACCATACTAAACAGAAACATATGTAGGATAATTGAAACACTATTCCACAAAGCCTAAGCCACTTGTTTCAGTCTTTGCTACAGTAAGGTCAGCCACAGAATTCTGCAATAATGCTGGAATTTCAAACATTCCTGTAGAATTACCTCTCAAGTATTCTGTATCCTTCAAGTGCAACTGTTGTACATTACTGTAATTTATATCTGCCCTACTTTGATCATTCATTTTGGGATAAAGATTGACAGACCCAAATTACTATCATTATTTTCTAACTTTACTTACACTGTTACTTCACCGCTTGTGCAGGCTGTACAAAGGTAAAACAAAACTCTCCTCCATGCGATTTATAATAAGATTACAGATACACTCTGGTTATTTATTTCCCCAGTGTTTGAAATGGACCTGTTAAGATGTTGGCTTCCAGGTGTAAGAGGAGAGAAATAAAACAAAATAGATGGAAGAACATTTTGTTAACCTAAGTTGTCTAGAGCAGACTCCTGCCTTGCATGCAGTGTTCTGTAAATTGGTTCAAGCGAAGTACTAAAAAAGGAGAGGACATTAAATGTCAGTTAACTGACAGCTAGCAAATGGCCCAAAACTTCCTTCAGTTAACATGAAAACTGTCAAAGTAGACAAGGGAAAAGATCAACTTTTATTTATTGATGGCAAGAAACTGGAGGAAACAGAAAATGAAGGAATTAATTGACTACTATCTGATGTGTGAGGGTGTTTCTTGAATTTGTTCTAAGTTATCAGTGTAGGACAGGTAAACTCACTGCATGTTGCTCACAGAAACTGTGGCATTAATAAATACCTTTCATTCATGTGATTTCATGTGTCAGTAGGAGCGGTACTAGAAGGAATAAAGCCAAGATGCTAATTATTCACCAGATTTCCTAGTTGTTGGGTTTTGGTGTTTGATGGGTTTTTTTTGTTTGTTTTAAGACTAATCTATTTCATCTATGTAATCCATTTTAAAAGCAGATTCTAGAGGCTATAGGACAGACAAATGAGCAGTTTCTTTTCCCCAAATGTGGCTGGTCAAGAGTAATGGCACTAGAACAAGATGGAATTCAGCCAGCTTCTCTGCTTCAAAGGAATCAAAAATATTTGAGGCTATTTTAATCTTGTCAAAACAATCAAGCAGCTAATTCAATTTGAGCAAGGCTTCTGATACACCACAGATAACATTCTCACCTAGCATGGATTTATATAGTTTCAGTGCAGTGGTTTTGCTGCAGCTGAAGTCTAAATTCAGCATGCTTAAAAGCAGAAGAGAAAATTCAAATGCTGTTTCCAGCTAGCCGTCTTGGAGGACCTGAAATGATAGAAAATCAATTCATCCCTGGGCAAAACCCGCTCTTGTAAGCTGCCATCCTGTTTTGTTTCAAGTGAAAATAATATTGATGTTGATAACACCCACTAGGTTGACATAATCTAATAGTCAGTTTGTTGCTAGTCAGAAATGTCACCTTAGCAAATAAAATGCCTTAAACCACCAACTGGCAAAACCATAACAAACTGCTGGAGACCATTAATTCAAATTTAAGGCCTAGCATTACAGTTTGACAAGTCCAGCATGCTGAGGAAAAGCACTACAAATACATTACCTTCTTTCCAATACTTCATCTTGTGTAATTCTGTGTGTATCTATCTATATATACATATATGTTATTTACTCTTCCGCTAATACAGTCTAGGCCTCAGAACACCACCTCTTTGGAACTGTGGGTTTCACTAAGTGGTATTTTTCTCACAAATATATGATGTTATATATACACAGTATTTATATAAATGTATTATATAAAAGATATAAACACATTTTCCTATATACAATTTCCTAAATCATCCCTGCATGAAAAGAATGTGTCACACGGGAGTGCAATTCTGAAGCAAAAGGCAGGTGCTGCCCAGGAGCGCAGGAGGAGGCTGAGGACACGCGGTGAAGCCTCTCCTGGCCCAGGCAGCTGTGGGGGGGCCCGGAGAAACCACTGCCCTTGAAGGAGGCTGCCCCAAAGCAATTCCAGCACCCCAACAGCTCTTGCCCTGGGAAGATAAACTTGGGCTGGAGGCAGCTTACCCTAACACTCTCGGCTAACCGCCAGCAATTCAAGACTTGATGCCTGCTCAGGCATACCTGAGTTGAGTGAACACCTTTAGGCAACAACAACCATCTCAATCCAGTTTTAAACCATCACTACATTTCTATTCAACCCCTGGGATACGACTTGCAGTCTGCTCATCTTCATTGCTACTGCATGTACACACTGGGCCTAACGAGTGATCTGGGTCAGTCACTGCGTGTACTGGGACTTCCACAGCAGAAGCTGATTTTTCTTTCCTTGTTTTCTATAACTAACCAACTCTAATTCGTATCCCTTTACCTGGTTATCATTCAGAACTGAAGCTGATGGTGACAAAATGGTTAGGTTAGTACGAGCACGGCAGAGCAATGAACTGCAGTGAAGCAGCGAGGAAGAACATGCCTACACGCAGCCAGGAGCTACCTTAAGAATGCCAGTATGTCAGATGCACAGGAAGTGTTCGTGTAACAGGGTACAGGAGGCTGCTGGGCACGTATCAGCTTCTCTGTTATATACAGATATATATAGAGAGAGATATAAATACACACACCAAAAAGCATATGTGAAAATTGGATTTTCTTTTGGTTCAGTGTCACCACAAGTACCCTTTATGAAGCTATTCCAGTTGAGATACGGCAGAAGGGAATTAAAGCTGAACTGACACTAAAATGGACCCAATGAAGTTTAGTCTGTTACGAAACCACACACTCACAAGAGAAAAGTTGACTTGGAGTTTAGTCAGGATAACTCTGTGATGTCCCACCTACTTCCTGCAAAAAATACAAGTGCTTCACCAGCAAGTGTTGTGGTGTATTAAACACCAGAGCCTGAGTTTATGCAATTTAGGGGGAAAGACTGACCCATATTATGGATTGAAAATGTTAGTAGTAGAACTACAGAATGAAATTAACAATTCCCTAAAAGAAAAAGCAAATAATCAGAAACAGTCAAGGATCACAATGAGAATCCCGGGAAGCCAATATTTTTCTTTGCTTTTACTTTACTTGAGGTTAAGGCTAAAAATAACAACCTGCTTCCTCAATAGCAGAACTGTAACTTTTCAATTAAGCTTCAGGTTCAGTAGTTGTTTTGTTGAGGCATTGCTCCAAGCGTCACCAACACACTGATCATTCTCATGACTGCTGTGAACGTCAAAAATTATTTGAGAAACAGACACTCCTGAAGTGCTGTTGCATTTAGTTAGCAAATAAAATTACATTCAGCAAAGTATTTATATCTTTAGCTGTGCCCTTAAGACAGCAGTTTGCAGGGTTAGAGGTATGTTTCAAATAAATCCTTTTAATCCAGCAGTTTGCACAAAGTAACCTGATCACATATTGCATTTTCTTCAAATGCAATGATAAGATGTCAGAGCAGATGCTATCTGGGCAAGAACCTCCAGCAGGTGGAGAGAGAGGAAGCTTCAAAGGACTGATGGGGTTACTTGCACAAAGTGATATATGTTAATCATTTTTTATACGGAAATATGAAGTTTTGTAATGGATAAAGCGTTTTGATAACGCAACACTGAAAAGCACTGCACAACTGCTGTATTGCAGCCACTCTACCATGAAAAGAGCAAGTTAAGCAGTTCTTCCTACAGACCAGAAGCTTTAAGGAAAGAGCTACACTGGACACTTAGTTTCCTTTGTCTATAAGAAGCAAGTCAATTGTCAACTCCTCCATAATATATACCAGCACTTAAAAGAAATCATACTGAAATAAAAATATGAAATAGACTTATTGGACATCACTTAAGAACAACAACAAGAACAACATAACCAAAACCACTGCTTTTCTAATCACTTCTCTACATATTACTTTTCTTCATAAATAACTAGCCACAATACACAGATGTAGTCAGGCTCTTGGGAAATACTCAAGTGCTTCAAATCCAGCATTTGAAGTCTTCTTCCAATTGCCTACTCATATAAGGATAGCAGTTTCATAATAAAAATCAGTTTATACCCTTTAGGCTTCACATGCATCAGTTCAGAAAACTTCTTAAATATTTCCCACTTTATTTTCATATTCTGGTTTTTACTTTCCAGAAAATCAATATTTCAGGCTACCGCTTGCATTCTACTCTTCCCAATAATTGAGGAAAGTGGTGAATGCTGATCACAGTGAATTGCTGCATTTGGGGATTTTTTGCAAGGATCAGCTACCTATGTTTATGATCCCTCTTATTATGGTGATCCAGCATAGTTTTCTAGGTTGTTTGGAAGCAGTTATGTAGGCTTTCCTGAGCAAAACCTGTATTTCTTTTTTAAATATATACAGCTGTAGCTGCACAATGCTCCTGAGCCTCACCCCTGGCTACCTGCTACCATCCTAGGTGCCAGAGCGGCTGCCCTCTGCTCTGCCAACCTCAGAGTGCTGGAGTGTGGTGGTCTGCAGAGGTCTGCCAGGACCTGCAGCCAGAGCAGCCACCCATACCATGCAGGTCATCCTTTGAATGACCACTACAGGGCTAAAATACTTAGATGGACAGGGTGCTTTGTTTTCACAAGTGTAACAATATCTACACAACTAAAAATCAGATCACTTACAAAAAAGTACCTGCAGCAAGAGCTTTCAGCATCAGACTTCCTTAATTTCAGTAGCAGCTTGCTTAAGAGACCAAATGGATCACCATAAAGTCTGAAAGGTTCACAGATGCCTTTCTAATAATGCAGGATATTGTTACTACTCCCTACTTATTATTCTGCACCCTCCTCACATTTTGCTTTGAAGAAACAAGTTTCCTCACGTTGCTATAGCATCCGCAAAACTGTATACTGAAGTTCCATGTTTGGCAAAACACTTTAAGTTTAAAGAAAGTTCTCAAAGAGATACAGATGTTAAGATAATTCATACTGAAATGAAAAGGCTATCTAAGTCCTGGATACACCCAACAGGGTGAGGTAACAAAACGCAAGGCTTAAAAAGAAACTCAGTTCAATGATTCATCCTTCCACTTCTCAGTACTTTGTAGAATAGATGCAGCATGATAATTATACTCAAGAGACACAAAACAACATCAACCACTGATATAATTCCAAATCTTCTTGCCTTTGCCATAAGTGCTTGAGGAAGAAATTCTCATGTTTTAAGAAAATACAATAGAGGATTAAAGTCATCTGTGCCAGTGTACTTCACTGTAAAGAATAATTACATAAAAATCCCACAATTTGATAAAAAAATCAAAACATTTGGATTTAATTCAATAGAGAACAACTGTGGAAGCAATGAAGATGCTTCTGGCACACTTTTAAGTCTGAGCAATCTGCTGCTTCAAGCAGAATGTGTAACATCAGCATTAACAGACTGTAGGATAGATTATCATTTTCCCAGTCTCAGCAGCCACAAAAACTGCCTGCAATTCCAGTGAACAGTCATTGCACGCCACATCATACAGGCTGTGTGGGAGACCCTTGTCAAGAATACAGACTGTTCTAGGCCTTTAAGCCTAAGAAGGACATAGAGCATTTTCCAGCACATCATAGCAGTTGTGCAGCGTTTTGAGATTGTGCCCTGAGTGTATTTCCTCATATCCAAGAATCACATTTAATGTTCAAATTAAAGACAGCATTTTTTTAATTTATTTTCAAAAGAGGAATGGAAAAAAAAGGAGAGGAACCACAGAAAAGCTCCCGCACGCATGTGTTTATAAACATAGATGCATTTAGGAGTGGCTTGGGATACGTCAGATAAACTAGAACAATCTTTGACTAGAAAGTAAATTCACGTAGCATGGGATACTATAAAGATTAAGGAGAAAAGGAAATCATTCTGATAATGGCTCATTTTGTAATTAAGGGTTACAACACTGTCTGAAAGACGACTTCAATCCTCCTGACAAACATTCACTTTCAACTGAAAGCAAATCTTAAGGGACAACTC
Source organism: Numida meleagris (assembly GCF_002078875.1). Classification (NCBI taxonomy): domain Eukaryota; kingdom Metazoa; phylum Chordata; class Aves; order Galliformes; family Numididae; genus Numida; species Numida meleagris. The sequence goes on along the minus strand of NC_034418.1, from coordinate 7,575,433 downwards.
TTCAGATTGACTTCAACAACACTTTCCAAGCTTCAGCTAGAAGCAGAATTACCAATACTTACATTAATTCTCTGCACCAGGAATAGTCATTAGAATAAGGACAAAAAGGATGAACAAGGATGAGCATGACTTCACCCCAGAAGCCAGAGGGAATTTTGCCAGTAATTTCACTGAAACTGAGGGGAAGTAGAATCAAAAACATAGAAGTTCTTACAACTTATACTTCCTGAAACTCATTCCAGGTAAGACATCGGAACCTAGTTGTTCATAGCACTGACACAGTTGGTTATCATGGTATCGTGGCTATGCAAAACTTGAGAGTAGTGATCTAAGGCCTTCTCATTTCTCCCAGCACCAAAAGCCATGCCAGCAAAACACAGAATGATTTTCCATTCAACATGGGAATTTCTACTTTTAATTCTTAATCTGAATGGCTCAAGTAGCTCCCAGTAGATTAGTATCAAATTGCTCTTTTACAGAACAGATGCTATACTTCTGCATTTACTGCTTCCAGCATTCGAGGAGGATGATACCCATCAATCTCAATGTCATCTCTCTTGATGCTTCTAATTTCCATGAGCTTCAAACATCAGAAGAAGCACTGGAATATTTTGGAGTGACATAAGAAAGCCAACACTCATTTAGGCACAGGTATAACAGAACTGTGCCTCATTTTAAGTCATTTATCAGTCGTTAAAGAATTTGTGCCGTCTGGCCACATTACCTTTTCACCTTTATCTGGGTTAGACAATACTTTTCCACCTCCAAAAAAAAAAAAAAAGAAAAAAAGAAAATGAGACTAATTTGAAACCAGTAGGCTGGTTTCTGACAGAAGTAAAGGCAATGCAAAAAAAAAGTGCCCTTAATGGCTTAATTTTTATCTCTAGCAGTCAATATGGTCATTCTACTTTCTCAAAAGCTATGACACCAATTTCATTGACTGTGTTGTATCTATGAAGAAAATGAAGTTTATATTGATGGATGTTTTGCTTCGAGCTCCAAAACAAATTGACTTAGATTGTCCCACCTAATAATTACAGAATCTTAGGGATTGAGAAAGACTTGGAAATCATTAAGTCCAACCCCCTGCAAAAGCAGGTTCCCTACAGCAGGTTACACAGGAAAGCATCCAAGTGGGTTTTGAATACCTCCAGAGAGGGAAACTCCACAACCTCTCTGGGCAGCCTGTTCCAGTGCTCTGTCTCCCTCAACATTAAGATGTTTTTCCTCAAGTTTGTATGGAACTTCTTATGTTCTGGTTGTGCTCATTGCCCATTGTTCTGTCACCGGGCACTGCTGAAAAGAGCCTGCCCCTTTAGATATTTATAAGCATTGATGAGATCAACTGTCTTCTCTTCTCTAGGCTGAAGAGTCCCTGGTGTCTCAGTCTTTTCTCATATGGGAGATGCTCCAAGGCCCCTAACCATCTTTGTGGCACGCTGCTGGGCTCTCACTAGAAGTTCCCTGTCTTTCATGGACTGGGGAGCTCACAACTGGATACAGTACTCCAGATGTGCCCTCACCAGGGCAGAGTAGAGGGGGAGGATTACCTCCCTCAATCTGCTGGCCACACTCTTTTTAATGCATCCCAGGATCCTATTTGCCTTCTTGGTCATAAGGGCACGCTGCTGGCTCCTGGTCACTCTGTTGTCCACCAGGACACCTAGGTTCTTCTCCGCAGAGCTCCTTTCCAACAGGTCAGTCCCTAACCTGTGCTGACACATGTGGTATTGGACTCTGAACGTGGGCTTCTGGAATCTCTTGAAACTTGCTGAGAGTGCTGATGGTACTAAGCTGGGAGGAGTGGCTTTCATGCCAGAAGGCTGTATCATTTGTAGGCAGTCTCTATTTGGCAAGATGGGCAGCAAAATAAATGAACAGGTGCCATTATGTCCAGTTTTAAAGTAGAACCAACAGATAAAATGAACATGGTTAAAAGTTTTTCTAATGGGTTTAATGTTCATATTTGCTAAAAATATTTGAATACAAAACAATTTAGATAAATCAAATACAGAGGTCCTCATCTATTTCTTGAACACAAAAAATTTGATTACACACCTTTTTCTCGTTATTTCTCCCACAGTGATCTGAAGGTTTCAGTTTTCCCTGAGCTGTTCATTAAAGGTTGTTTACTGACACACAAGGGCTCACTTCCAACACAGAAAGCAAAACTACCCAAATTAATTCTTGGTCCTTTTGCAATATTATCTCCAGCATCTGCACACCTGGCACATAGCATTAGAATAGAAACAGTCTGAAGGGACTGATGTCATTCCATTTGCCTGTGAAGAGCAAAGCCCCAGCCAAGACACATGAATGTGAAATATAATTTATGAAAAGGAGAGCAAAGATATTAGAACATAAAAAAAAGAAGTGATGGAATAGTTTTCATTTACTTTAGTCCTCTTTACAAACCTGGACCTGAACAATTCAGCCATGGATCTCTTCACCTAGTCTTACTTTAAACAAAAAGAATGTTTTCCTCTCCTATTTTAACTAGAACCCAAAATAACACCCTTAGCAATAGTGCCAGCAGAATTGCACTGTCCTCTCTTCAGACAAATTTCTAGAGTCTGCAAGTCCTTTCATTTTAGTTTATGATTTATTACTGTTATCTTTGAGTATTTTATCTTCTCCAAGGAAAATATTTTCTACTCTCTTCTTCAAACTTTCCATCATGAGAAAGGTTACTATTTTCTGTCGCCCTTTTCCTAAACAAAATCATCTCAGTCAAAAGAGCAAATGAAAGAGTGCAGAATGACTTCCTTATTCCAGCAGAATATGAACTTGCATCTTCACATGTGCCTTAATAAATGCTTTCATTTACCAAAAATTATATACAAATAAGTTTAAGAACAGATTTTACTACTGATACCAAGACAACTTCATGAAAACGAGGATTAAAGTAAAGCAAAATAAAACCCTCCTAAACACTAAATCAGAGATTTAATTTTTTTTCCAGTCCCAATTTTACCTACAATTAAAGAGTGGTGGAACAGAACAGCTCTTTGGCAGACCTGAATGAACAGTTCTCTGCCTTCCTTCCATTTTTTAACATGACTTTACTACAGAGATCATGAAAAAGATAAGGAAAGCATCAAGCAAGTTTTCACATAAAAATCTTCTATTAAGAAGAAGTGAAATTCAAAATTAAATCTTAATTCAAATTAAAGTTATGTTGAGTGAGGTCATTACCAATACGAACATCAGGTTTTTTGTTCAGCTAGAAAGCTACAAATTTTTTAATCTATCTTTCATTTTGCAAGCTATTAATAAATCATTTTGTCATCTGTAGAATATTATCCATCTGAGGACCATCATGTCATAAAAAGACATTAAAATGTGCTCTCAGTACAGACATGGTGATTATTATAAATCTTTATTTTCAGGTTTTAAGATAGAAACTCACTTTAGCAGATGCACTTAATTAAAACATGCAGGAGCCAAAGGTCTCTCTAGAACAAAATATAATGACAGTGCTGGAGTACAAGCAAAACAAAGTCCATTTTCAGATCTTTTTTGATAATTTTGCATCCCATGAGGATAAGTGTTGTCACACATTAAAATCCCTCCAATATTAGATAGTTTGTACTTAAATAATTGTCATCTTTCATTATGAGTATGCAATTTTTTTTTCAATGAGCTAGTGAAAGAAGTCTTCTTTGTCTTTCTTTGGATTCATCAATTAGCATTTGAAGAGACTGACTTCAGTGATATGTGTAACAGGAGGCTGCAAGTAATGCTTTTTCCCTTGTTTGCAATCTTAGACACACTTGTAACGCCCATAGCAGCTATCTCAATCTGATCCCACAACACCTCCAGAGAAGAAAAGAATATTGCCTTATTGATGGGGCAGCGAATCACAGACCTCACGCACCTTTGAGGCATATTATTCCTTACTTATTCCGATGTCAGATCTGGCAATCTAAACGTCTTTCAAAACATAAGTCTAAGCAGTCTGTGGTGACAAGAATTCTACCAAGAAGCAGTAAGTTGAACTCAGACCCCCCCCCAGCAGCAAAGCATTAAATTCCACCCATTCCCCCTTCTCNAAAAAAAAAAAAACCCAACACACACACACAGGGGACCTGCACTATATGCTGGCAATGCTACTCATACTCAACAGCAGGTCACCTTTAAAAGTCTGTAAAAATTTCTGAAATTGCAAGTGTTAAAACTTTCAAGTGGTATTTAAAGTGCTTACATGTACACATTAAGACAGTGACCACCAGATCCTCTAGGGAGTTTTCCTGAATTATGTAGGAAAAAATATGCTTTCATTAAGCATAAACTGGGTTTTAGAGCTTGCATGACTTCATTTGAAATCACTGCAAAGAGCATAAGTAGATTACTGAAACTACTAGTCCTATCAGTTTTTACCACATTGGTAAAAGATACTACAATAGTGATATTGATTACCCATTTAGAGAGTGCAGAAAACTGGGTCTATTTAACACATGTTTATAGAGTTTCAGGGACATACAATAGCCACTAATTTCTGCATTACCTCAATTATTCCCTGAATTCAGATACATCCTTCCAGCACTTTGGTCTTTTTCTATCTTACATAACAACTCCAAAAGCAAAGGAGTTGTACGTGTGCTCTTAGTCAGAAAGTGTAATGCGACTTGAAAAAACCAAACCTGCCTGCAATTGAGCCTTAACAGTGGGTGATGTACAGAGAAACCTTCAGCTGAAAGGTGCTACAGAAATACCTTCTTATTAGTAAAGTGGAAAAGTCCATCAAAATAGCAGAGATGCAACAAAAAAGAGATGCTTTAGCTTATAGCTCTCACATCCACAATAATACAATTTGAATGCTTCTGTATCTTTCCTGATATTTCATAACCTCAGAACTTTTTCCTTACACCAGGCACGATACTTAGGACTTACTTATTTCTTGCAAAGTAATGCAAAAATCTTTGACTAAGGCTGACCTGGTTCCTCTTCTAGCAATCATAAGGGTAAATCCCATCCTATACATCATTCTTCAGTGTGATCCAATGCAATATACTATAAAGCATTCAGTGTTTCCTCATCTTTATAACAAAGGAAATGTTTAACTCGCTTCCATTATCTTTGGAAGTGGTGCACAATCCTATGCCAAAATATCTGGCACTTTCTCCTTAAATGTTGTGCCAGGATTACAGTATCTTGACTCAATGTTTATGATTATAGTACTTCAAATGATTACATTTATGCATTTTTTTTCCTAGTGAGCAAAATGAAGCTTATATAGAATACGGTTCAGTTTTTTTCATCTCCTCTGAGACTTCAGATTACAGTATTTGCCAAGGTATTCAAAACCTAATCAGCAATGACAGATTAGAAATGGTATTTTCCCAGTGGAAGAAGTATGAAACAGTACAGTAAAAATCTGCCTTACATTTTCCTCAAAACATTCACAGCAGAATAATCACTCAGTTTATAGCTTGATCATGATGTTCATTAATTTGTTAATATCTGAAGGAACTTAGACTCTTATTACTATTGTAGAAATCTCAAGGAATTGGATGCACTGCACAGAATGTGAACTAGGATGTTTTAAAACATGTCAGTTCTTTTTATCCAGCTAAGAGATGGAGAAGTCTATGGACACAACCAATGGGCATTTTAAGAAATCAAAATGCTAAGTAGTTCACATGGAGGAAAAGTAAGCACCCAACAATCGTGCGTGTAGAAAGTTAAGAGATTTACAAAGAGCACTTAAATAATGAAGGTACCTAATTGCTTTTCCAAGGCCATAAAATGTAATCTCTCCTTCACTTTCAAGGAAACGAAAAGTTCCCCCCATTAACCAACATTCCTGTGTTCAGCTCTGTCTGATGCAAGAGCCGACAGGACTTCACTGATAACATACTGATGGACTGTAAGTGTCCTGCTTCACACCATCAGTACTGACACATCTAATCTGATGGTAACCATATGCTAGTCAGGGCAACTGCAATGGCTTCTCTGATCTGCACCAAAAAGCAATGAAAACTGACATAGAATGAAAAGATATGAAAAACAAACCAATTAGCATTATTAGTTTAGGGTCACTGTGCTATTAAGACGGGAGGCACCACACAAGCTCACTGAAAAGACAGAAGGATGACGCGAGATGAGATTTAGCAAAGAGTACAAGCAGAGACCGAAGTGAGTAAAGTTTCATGACCTGAAGACAGCTATTTTTAACCAACCTTGTAATTTTCCCTAAGCAAAAACTGCAAAACCCATGCAAGTCTGACAGTATCTCAGATCAGGGTGCTCGCAGCAAGGCCAGTCATTTTGAGCAAACTGTGAGTTGATGCCTTTTAGTACGGTTCAACAGCATACACTTCAAGGACAACAGCTAGTTGAATCCTGTCCTTATCTTCAGATCAGTAAGCAGGTACATGAGTAAAAAAAGTTCCCATATAAATTTATTTTGATGCATGGATAAAAGTGGCAAACAACTTGTAGTTATTTTATATAAACTATACAGTATATATGACTAACTGCTTCCCACCAAGAAAAGATTTACTTTTTTCTAGATATAAAAATACCTTACTTGCTTAGAAAACTGTGCTCATTAGAAATTAACCGTTTTAAAAGGTTTTATCTGCTTTTTTTTTTTTTTTAAATAGGGCACTGACTTGAACTGTTCCCATGCCTTCCCCCATCCCAGTTTTTGCTCTTCTGATGGAAAAAAGACATCCCAGAAAATCAAAACATTTCAAACAAACCTTTGTAGTAGCAGTCACAAATAATGAAGCAAAGAGGAAACGATGGATAATCAGTGATCATTTTTACCTAATAGCTCAAAGTCATGTACATTGAGAACCAACTGCTCAGTTTCCTGTTCCTGAGTTTGGTCTCTGTGAGAAAATGGTTGCACGTGAGGAGCAGCAGCCAGCAGAGCAGAGAACTGCCCACATCTCAAATCCTTCATATCCTTCCACACAATACAAAAATAAATAAAGAATAAAGCAGCTGCAGTGTTCTTTTGGGTCATTTCAGCTGCATCTTCCACCAGAAAGATTCTTCAGTTGTTTAAGGAACAATAGCAACCTACATCTGTAATTCATCCAGCTTGTGAGACTAGTTTAAAAATTTTTCAGCTTAAACTATTCAATAAATTCATGAACAGTTTGAGGCAACTGAAACAGCATTTTATAACAAAATATTGTCTGCAAGGAAAAAACAAAGAAAACCACACCCTCCCAGCTGTAAGTCTGAAAATTTTTTCAAAATATGCTTTTATCTGTTTTGCTTTATTTTGTGAGTTGCCATCACATATAAACTGATAAAACTGAATTCAATGCCATTGGTAACAAACATTAAAACATAATATTCTTTGCTGGAGATTAGTTGTTAGAGACCCACACAAACACACCCTCATGGAAAGGATCCTTTCCTGCCCTTGACAGAGAAGCTGATAAATTCACCATTTCAAAGTGTTAGGAATGTCCAAACAAACACGATGTAGATTTGACCCATCCTACTTGAAAGAAAACGATCCATCATTAAGCATATAAAATTTTCAGATAATTATCAAAGAATATATCCCATTACATTTAAAAAGAAACAGAACGAGATGAACACGGCATCCATCTACCTTGAACATATCCTGACCTGCTGGCATTTTTTGTGCCAAGAATATCCAACACAAGTTCACTGAAATCTTGCTATTGGTTCTAGAAGCTACTGGATCAAACCTACTGCAGGAAAACAAGGCTTTTAAAATTTATTGCTATTATTGCTATGAGATTTCACTTCCACAGAAACAGACATCTTTTCCTTCATCTTTTCAGAGACTGTGACCAGTCACAGGCAGAAACATAGTATTACCATGCTGATAGGAACAGTACAATCAAACCCTCTCCTCTCTGCACTCTCTCCCTCAAAAAAAAAGAAAAAATTAGTTATAGAAAAAATTCAACCAAGTGTAATGAATTTTATCACACAGCAGCTGTTCAAATAAACCAAAGCAAATTTGGCTTAATAGCTATTTGATGAGCATAAACTGGTCTAACAGAGACCAGAGCAAAAACATAGCAGTGTTGTATATTCTGCCACAAAGAATTCAGGAAAAATAGCCACAAATATTTCAGTTTCAATTCTGCTAAATGATGCTGGACATTCAGATAATTAACAGAAAGAATGTACACAGTTTTGTCATCTTAAAGAACTGAGCTGGTGGCACATTGGTACTTTTGGCTCTGCCCATAATTGGAATACTCTTGCTCCAGCAAGGGAAACTGAATTTGAGAGTAAAAGTGAAAGATTTGGTGCTACATACTATTTTACCTTGTAGGCATTGATTTAAAAGTAAAATAACTGAAGCACTTTTCTGGGTTGAGTTATGCAGTTCTTTTGTACATTATACAAGGCAGTACACGTAGAAGCAGAAAATGAAGCTTATGAAGTAATTTCCTAGCAAGTGATCACTGACAGACAAAATAGTCATGCTCTCTAACTGCACTCTAAGACAAGGGATGCACAACTTCTGTTAGCAGAAGTGAAAACTGGACTGAGTATATTTTCAGACTGTTTATATGGCTTTAAATGTAGTAATAGACTTTAGTGTAGCCACAATACTTGACAAAAATTCTAACCTTTTCTCATATGAGTATTGCAAGTTTCTCCATTTCAGCAGGTCAAAATTGTGAGGTTCTGTGAGATCAAGACTACATTATAACACAGAAGAAACAGAGATCTGGCACAATCACATGCTCTGAGATCATCTCATCCTCATCTACTAGCCACAGATGAACTTCTAACTCCAGTGGAGGCATGGGAAAGGCACCTGGCTTTAATTTCTTCATTTCCATGCCATAAAGGCTGGCCTGCAGCAGGTGGAAATAGCAGACCCAGCTAGTAGGAGTGATTCTGGGCCAGCCATGCCTCAGTTTACCTTTCAGCTCCAAGGCCCACCCATTTTGCCCTATTCTAAGGAATGGTTTGCCCGTTTATGCGGTGAACCACACTTTTCCTAAGGTGGGAAGGACTCACCATCACATCCCATGGCTTCCCCCTTAACATACACTTTCATTCTGCAATACTTAACAGAAAAACATGAAGATGAGAATGAGTCCTCAGTCAATGCAGGCTATACCACAGCATCTCCAGTTCTGAAAGGGGTACTTCTCCCGCTGCTCTTCTCACTTCTTCTGAGGGCACTGCACAACCCTGTCGCCCTGCTGGAGTTTCCTCACCTCCTTGGCTTCAGCATTCTACCTTCTGCTTTATTTCTAAATAGAGAACACCACTCCTTTCTCCCTCCTGATTTGATAACTGAATAGGGCTGATTGAACCTGATATTGTCTCTCCTGTGTTTTATAACGGACTCACAAAACATAAGGACACAGCAATTTGTGCTATTAATGTGGAGAAAAACAGTGGAACACCCTCTTTCTTTGAGAAACAAATTGAGAGTTTTCAGCTGGAAGCTGTTATAATTTCAGTACATTCCTTATCTGCCTTTTTCCACAATTGCTGACAACAGCTCAACTCTCGCATCCATCCCAGCAAATTACATGACTTTAATCAAGTGGCTGTGTGATATGTATGGTGACAGCAGATTTAGTTACCCTGCTGTGATAAAGAGTTGATCAATGTACTATTATTCTTTTCCTTTATTGGCTTTTCTTTCTTCCCAGCAAGCCTAAGACTACAGTATCATAGACCACATTTTCTACACTTGAGAACTTGCCACACATTTCTAAAACTGAAGGCATTATTTCCTGCATCAAAGACAATCATAAAATTCATTATTTTCTTACAATCCTATTAACTTTAAAGAACAGCATTTTTTCTACATTGAAATTTGCACATTGTTCCCCATTATTTGGATAATTTTTCTTTTTTAAATAGCTCAAAACAACTTTTTTCAACAATAGTCAAATAATTCCTGCCTTACAATCTTCCAGAATAGAAATGAATATAGCATCAGACAATAGGTACAGAAACACCAGGTACCTGAGCAGTCATACAATACAGCTTGCTTGGACGCATTTAACATCTCTGCATTTGACTGAACATGCCACAAGTCTTTAATGCTCTGTTCATATTCTGTCAGCTACATAACACAATATGACTTCTGTTTAGTGATCAGATCAAACATCTTTTTTTAAGCTTTTATAAATATGTTCAAAAAATGCATGTTCTGCATCAACTTTTGGAAAATTGTTTGTACAAGTTGAAGAATTTGATTTCAAAATGCCTCACCCAACGTCAGCGATGCTACTAGCAAGTTACTTAGTTCTGCATCTCACTTAGGAAATACTCTCTTTAGCTATAAAATGCCATCAGGAAAGCAATAGGACAACCAGATAGGACAGCATTTCCTGAGTTGCTAGCTAACATAGTGGATGTGTTTGAAGGTCTCCTATCCCAATCCAGTTGGGGTTATTACAAGAGTACAAAACTTTGGAGTAAAGGGCAGATTCCAAATTAAAGATGAGTCTGTTCCCTCTGTAGAGCTATAGCCTTGCAATTCAGTGTGCTATTACATACTAAAAAACGTGTATTAAATATAACTTTACATTGGAAAAGTAATTGAAGGATCAGAAAAGCAAAACTCCCCTTCAAGCTTTTTGCTTTTACTGCCATTATCTGTCTTACTAAGCAATGTCTTCATCATGATGTCATTTCTTGTAAGGTAGTAATTGCAAAAAAAGCAGGAATCATTCATCTACAGTAGAAGTTTGGAATGGGCACTTAACATTGGAACCTACCTTTACATCTCGATTATAAAAGAAAATGGCCCATATGGCATAAATATCTTCAAGTGAAATGGGAGTTCATGAATTTATAGCAAATGTGATAAGGGTAAAAAGATCTCAAGAGGAAATGCTGTGATAATGGTCTTTTAATAGACCTAAGAGAAGAAACGGATAACTCTTACCACAGCTGAGCAAATAAAGACACAAATCAATGAGAGAAAAGTTGCCAGTTAAACAGAAAGAATCCAGAACAAAGCTTGTATAATACAGTGATTTGCCTTCAAGTGTAAGCTAAAAAGCAAAATTCTCTTAGTGAGACAAACCTAAGAGCGTTAAAGAAAAATAAGAATGAAGACATCCACATTAGGAGATGTTAAGAGCTTTTCATTTGCTTAATGACTGAAAGCGCGGAATACAGTTCACAAAAGCAGCCTGGATGAAATATATATAAAACATACTTTAAATCAATGTAATGTTCTTTACCTACTATGAAATAATTTCAGTGTATGTAAAAGTCAAATCTGTGTTCATCGGGGTATTAAAATATCAACTTCTTAAGGAGATAACGTGTGGTTTCAATTAGTAAGTGGTAAAAGTACTTCTGAACTCATGGTCTATGTTATTGGTTCTGGAGTCACACTTTTAATTTCCTCATGCAGGCCTACTCTAGGGAAAGAAATGAATTTCTGAATGAATACTACTGTAAGGACTGAAACTTCATTTTTAATTAGCTTGAAAACCTACAAAATGCTATTTGAAGTCCTCTGTTCTTTTCTGAGATTGTTTTAATGCAGACAACCTATTTCTATATTATCAGCAATTCTGAATCCTTCTTCCTAACCTTCTTCTGTTCATCGCCTTTAGCCCTCAACAGTTTAAGTGAAAGTGCTTCAGTGACAGACACAAGATCTTTATGAGTATGACTCCTATAGCTAAGCATTCTTTTGAAACATAATCTAGGTATTGGAACACCGGTGGAATTGCTACGTAAGAAATAAAGCTAACACCACCTTTGTTTTCTCTGAGATTAGTTGGATTTCATAACTATGCTATCTGTAAAGCTAACTGCCATATAAAGGAATAGAGTGAAAACATACATAGGTCACTCCACAACTAATGCCTCCTATTTGTTTCCATGCAAATGACAACAGATACAAAGACACAATAGAACAGTTTGATTGAGCAAGTTCTCAGCTACAAAACACTATTTTTCAGCATAGTCACCACCGTTAGCTATGCATTTTCACCAGCTGTGAACAAGCACCTGCATGCTGTGCTTATAAAAATCTGCCATATATCCAGAACTAGACAGAGATCTCAGAGAAAGGAAAGAGCATAAACCTTTCCTTGATCAAATTGTGCGTGTTTACTGCTGTTACATTCAACAGGTCACATCGCAAGACCTATCCACATTTTAAATCCATACTGCTACGGCCAGATTTATCATGCAGCACACCATCAACATACTTATGTCAGGTGCTATTGAGTACATCATGATGTAAATTAATCTAATGAACACAACTGAATAAACAGCTGCTCCCTCACCTCTACATACACACAAAAAGTAGCCAATTTTGTTGAACAAATTATTAATTTTAAATTATTATCCAGCTGTTCAGGAGCATGGTATTGCTTACAATTGTCTAGACTTGTGTTAGGAAGTACTTGTTTTGCTTCCCTCTTCCTGATCTTTTCTCCTCTATTTTTCTTAACAGTCACACTATAGGACTCCAAAGCAGATTTGTGATTTTTTTGAGAGGGGGTTTAAAAAAAAAAAAAGTGAAGCTTTTTGTTACACAATCAACACAGACCACAGGCCCTGAAACAATAACACCCAATGAGAGAACCTCTGTGAAATGAAATGCAGTTGCATTATAATGACCAGGAAAAGGATTTAAGAGTTATTGCAGAAAAATCCCTAAAAGCCCTCATCAGAATGAGACACAGAAAGTAACTTGTGCATTTGGATTACACTAGCAGTTGCAGCTGAGGCAGATGAAAGCCATAATTCTACTAATTTCTAGGCTTTCATCAGAACTGTTGATAATTAGAAGATCATCGTATTTTCTCAATTACCTATAAAGTAAAAAACATACGGCCCTCCATTGGTGTGGGTAGGGCTTCCTTGTGCAGGGAGATGCATCCAGCATCTGGGCACCCCAGCAACCACAGCCACCCTGTAGTCAGAGCTGTGCAGTAGCCAGCAGAGCTGTTCCCCCAGGCAGCAAAACCCACTGGTAAAGTCACAGTGTTCTTGGCATGATTCAGAAACAGACTTTCCCAGAGAAAAACTCACCAACCATATTATCTTCAAGGTGTATCTTTATACCAGATACTCCAGCTGATGAAATTTGATTCCGCTCTTTATCTTTCCAATGAAAGATAAATACTCATGCTACACACCACATCAGACCCAAGCCTAGTGCCAAGAAACAGCTCTATCATTCTGTGATTCTAAGCTGGCCATCCTAGGCCCTAAAAGAGCACCATTTTAGGGAACGCAGTTGGAAATGGCAGATTAACCTAAAGAAAAAAAAAAGCTTTTATCTGATCTGCTGAAATCAAAAATCAAGTTGCAGATCTAATGACTGGTAACATTTTGGGGACAACATTTTCTGCATCAGCTGATACACAGAAGCATAGAAGACACTTCTGAACTGCTAACTAACCTTTCTTTTGCTCAAGGAATTATGTTTATTGTTGGTTAAAGTTCTCTCTACACCTTGTATTTGGACAAAATTTGCGCTTCGGGCATTTTCCTATTCTGCAGTACCATCTAGTGACATTGCAATGAATGGGAATTGAGCTTCTCTGCAGTGCTATTTTTTGAAGGCACAATTACTGAATCAGATCTTGATACTCCCACTTTCAACCATTTCTTGCTTGGCTTGTTATGAACCCTGGGATGCCCCTAAAAGTACATGTATTATTAGAAGGTGCAGACTGCAAGAAATAAATATATTCATGAGCCAGACACAAGGCACGCTCTGCCTCCTTCCTGACTGAATGGAGATTTCAATTAACCTATAGGTATTAAATATCTCACTGTTAAACCAGCTTTAAAATCAAACACACTGATTAGTAAGATCTCCATGTTAATCTGCAGCCCTACCTATCAGATAACTCTGTAACAGTATCTTAACAGGGCAGGGAGTAATTAAAAAAAACAAAAGCTAATAAGCTGTGTCATTGACAAGGGTAGCTGCTTCCCTGGTTCCCAGATCTCAGCTAAATGTGCCCTCAGAGAAACTCTGAGGAAATCCAGACAGGAAAAAAAATATTTTTTAGTGCATCCTAATACTCTCATGTGTAATTAACATGAATATTCTTAACAAAGTGTTACAATATTAAATTGATAAAGAACTATCCATTAAAAAATATTTTAGATATTGTACCTACAGAGCAAAAGAAATGCTTAATTTGTAGACTGCCTTATCTCAGCTTTACTGGGAGATTGTGGCAGACAAAGATAACGAGATTTTGCAATGTCACAAAAGGTAAATATAACCTTAAAGTACAACATAAAATCTTTTCTTACAAAAAATTTTAGTATCATTTTACACAAAAGAAACCCATCAATCTGGATTTAAGTGTTTTTTTTTCCCCCAAAGCCATTACTCTTTAACACATATCACAAAGCAAAACCAGAGTTTTCAATGTCAATTACTAATCACAAAACCAAATACTAGAACTAAAGGAAAAAAAGCCAAACGCACATACACAAAAAAATCTTTAAGCAGCATTGGAACCTGCAATCTTTGATCAGGATACAGACTATGTAGCTTAAACACTTATTTTTATGCCGTGATTGTTCACGTCTTACAAACTGTACTAATTTTTGTCTAGCTAACACAGAGAGAATTTCAGTGCAATATGTGACTCAATTACATATAAAACGTGCTATAAAGAACACTCAAAAGATGAACAACAAACCAGAATCTCCAATTTAAAAACAAAATCATGTAATAAATACTAAGATAATCTATGGTCTGAGCAGATATAGGAAAGCTTCTGCAATAAAATTAAACTAAAATGTTTGCAATCAGAACCAGTGTAGGACAACATTCTGTCTACCTGGACTTTCATCAGAAAAGTAAAACCATTACCTGTGCCATTACAATGCAACAACATAAGAGTCATCACCCAAACAGTGAATTCATTCAAGTGTTTCAAGAATGACAGGGAATCTAGCTTGAGTTACTGTGAGCAGATGACATCAAAACATTCAGGCACAGATACAACTTGATGTTTTATGTCTTACCATAAAGCAGTGATGCATCAGTTTTCTAGGCTTTCATCTCTGTGCCTTTTGAAAATACACCACTTTTCTGTAAGGATATGGCACAAAACTTGCATCGGATTTATCTCATAAAGGGCCAGGCCCCAAGTAAGAAGTTTCAGTAAACACATGCCTATGGCATTATCAGAAATTTTCGGAAGTGCTCAATTTAGTCATCTTTGCATTCAATAGAAGGCCTGCCATTGACTTCTTCATGGCAACAGCTGCACCCCCAATCCCCTCCCACAAAGGAAAAAAAAAAAAAAAGAAAGAAAGAAAAAAAAAAAACAGAGGAATCTCAAATAAAAAGGTTTGAAAGCCCCAGAACCACAGGCACTATGGTCTGGACTCCATGAATTTAAATCATTTCAATAACCCAAAACAAACCTACTCTGCAGCACCATCTAGTGATGCTACCAATACTGCAAAAGAAATTTCCACGTTAATACTGCAACCTATGCACTGTATGCACACTGATCACCCGAGAAGCATTTAAGCCAATAGGTTTATGTGTGTGTGAAACAAAAACCAATACCTCCAGAACAATGAAAAAAGTTTGGCTGAAGAACTTTCCTCTTGGGTTTGCCAAAGAGAGCGTCAACAATGTGAGCTGAAAACAAGAACTTGGAATTCATATACATAAGAAGTGGATTGGCCAAGCCAAGGTAAAACTGTTTCATCACATTGTAGCAATCGGAAAGATCAACACAATGGAAAAGACATTACAAAAGAGGTGGAAGGACCAGAACGATAGGAATGTGCTATAAAGGAAGGGAAGTAGATCGCTCACCCGTATCAGAAGATTCTGGGTTCACAGGGAAAAGCTCCACCAAGGAGGGATCTCCAGAAAGAAATCCTTCCTCAGTGGCAGTAAGGCACTCAATGAGGCTTAAGAGTGAACTGCCTTCACCTGTGCTCCCAGAGCTGACGGGTCTTTACTCCAGGTGCTCACTCAGTGGTTCAGGCCATGACTCAACAGTTCCCATACACACATTTGATTCAAATTTAGGGCAAGTATTTGAGAATATTTTTCATATAAAAAGTTTCAAGTTCTAGGTAACTTGCATTGCACTGGCAACTCTGAGAACACAGGAGATCTCACTCCTAAGCCTTTCACAACGTTCTCCTGTATGGAGAGTTCAGAAACTGATTTTGAGTCCTATGTGAGAAAAGTGGCAGACATAATAACATTTTCCTCATTAACTGCTATTGTTGCAGGAACCATGTCAAGAAATCACAAAATAAAAGTTTAAAACGAATTTCCTTCAAGATGAGCAAGAGAGGACATAAATGCCTGTAGGCTGACTGAGACTTAAGGATGGAGCTCAAACACAACTGCATTGCACACAGCCTCGGAACCACTAGGAACCAGTGAGTTCTGGCAGCACTGAACCATTCTCTGGAAGTCGTGATTCATGATCTAAAGAATTAAGTTCCCCTCTCTTTTCCTTAACTACCTACTAGATGTTTTTAACCAAATACTCTGTTTAACTTCTGTCAGATGCTATGCTGATTCTACTTATTGAGACATCAAAAAAGATTATGAAAGTGTGAAAAGTCTCAAACTACACAGTTCTGATGTTATCTTGACTTTCCAGTAAAATCTGAAGATTCAAAAGCAGTTATCACACCACCCAGAAAAAGTCTTTGATTGGACCAAGGCCTGACAGCACCGATGTCTCACCTTACTTGAGACTATTGGATATTACTCAGCAGTAGACAGAGCCAATTTTATTCCTGAGCTTACAGTTGCATCAAATGTCCATCATTAACTTAGTGGGGGCAGTGTTTCTACAAATAAACTTTACTTGTGCACTTAAATAAGCCTCCACTAAAAAGAAATTATAGAAATGATTGTCATTTCTTTAAAGCAAAGGGAAGGTTTAAATATCCTTTCCTCTTGCACCACCTGAGTTAGTACAGATAGAAACAAGTATCAGAGAGTCACAGTCACAGAATATCCCAAGTTGGAGGGGACCCACAAGGATCACCAAGTCCAACCCCTGGCTCCACACAGAACAGCCCAAACTCATCAAGAGGTGGTGCTTTCTTAATGCTGCTTACTTTTCCTGTGCAATTAAAAGAGATGCAGAAACTAGGTGGGATGAGGCTTTATTTAGACACAACAATATTAAGACAAATTCCCCACCATCTCTCTCACAGCTTCTTACGAACCCTTCAGGAGGCCAGCCGCTGCAGGTCTTCCAGATTTACAAAGTTACTGATGACTCAGACAGGCACAGCCTTGCCAGCACAACATCACCTGCATCCTTGCCTGCCTGCCTGCCTTCCCCGGGGCAGTGCTGATCCCAACCTCACTCCTGTAAACAGCTGCCAAAAGTTGAAAAGATTCGATTCTGGGAACAAATTCCTCCTTCTCCTCCCTCCCTTGCCCTCCTCATAATCATTTGAAACTGTGTTTAGAATATGCTGGAGTGGAAAAAATAACTAATATCCCTATTAAAACATAACTTTCCAGAGCTGTGCTAAGAATACATAGGAGTGACTGGTGAGATAGCAACAGAGTTCAAAAAGCTGATTTTTGTGTATAAATATAACTAGAATCCAAGTAGAACACAGTATGTCATTCTAACTTCTGCTCACCTGATCCACTACACAAACTAAGTCAAGCATAAAAAAGATAACTCAAGTAAACTCACCAGAAAAAAAGCCATATTAAGCTTTTGTTCTTTCTACTTTTATCCTTCACGTATGTCCTAGTGCATTTTATAAACTCTGGAAAGAAAAAACTGATCTCAGGCTTAAAACATTTTGCACCAGAATGAGATAATCTTAATTACATTTAAATTCCTCATATAAGGGCGGAGATGACTAGAAATGCTGACCGCACACTAATGCAGCCACGCTAATAGGCTCTGTTAATTTTCATCCCAAGTGAAAAATAACAAACCTAGAATGATGCCTATTCAAAGTACTTTTTAATTATGTACTGCCATATTGTATCCTGCCATAGATTAGAGAAACAACGGCCAAACGCCACTAAATTAGATGTTTTAGTGTAAACACAGAACAGTAGCAACATAATCACTAATTAAACCTCAGGAATCATTACAAAATAAAGAAATAAGAGCAAACTGGCTAGAGAGAAAAGGCTCTCTCTCCCTCTTATACCAGCTCTTCCCTTCTACACGAGAGTGGCAAAACCAGCAGTAGTGGACTAAAACAGATGCAATTCCAGTGGCATGAAGCAGATGTAAGAAGCATCTCTTGTGTGTTATAGTCAGCTCAGAGGACTGAACAGACAGGCAGGAAAGCAAAGGGAAAAGTTGATCAGTGTCAGTTGATAATATGAGTAATACTGGTATTCAGGAAATACATGCCAATGTTTCACCTACTGAATCAAATCCTTTATATGAGAACCACACAAAAAAGAACTCGTGAAAACTATGTATGTTTTACTTCATTTCATAGTGTAACTCATTTAATGCAGCTTGTATCAATGCTAAAACATGGCCATGCAGACACGCAAATTAGCAAGATTCAAAGAACGCAGCTCAACACATGCAAACAGTACAAACAATACCATAGCTGAAAAAACACCCCTTTCTCAGGCCACAAATCACATTGTGCCTCCCTCTCCTTCAACTCAATCAGGGCTGCAGGGGTCAACACCAGATAGTAGCAATATATTAATATTATAATTATAAAAAAATAAACACTCATAATCAAACTGGAAAGAACAAGACTACAGTGAAGATGAAGTAAGAAGATTCTTTAAAAGCTACTATTTCTCCCTTCTCAGCATTCATGTTGGTGCAGAAAGCCCCTACCACCACAAGACAAGATATTTTGCTATGTGCTTTGTAGCTTTATGCAATTTCCACGCCTTCAGCGAGTGGAAGCTGGAAGGGGCTGTATGTACTCAGCTTAGCTTTCCCTGGAGTCTGGCTGAGCTCCACCTGCCCAGCTGCAGAACAACATGTTGCATCTACCCAGAACCATCAGGACAGTTCCCTCGCCATCCATCAGCAGGATCAGTGATGATGGCGGCCGTGAGCATCACATCAGGTCTTGCAGTCCTTTCAGTCACTTTGCACCCCAAATGACACCATGAAAAACTCAACACTGTGAATTGCACCCTACAGATCTGCAGTTTAAGGACTGTTTGCAGATAAGCTCCAGCATCAAATTAAAGTTTTATATTAGTAAATCTAAATTTCTGGACAACTTGGAAAGAAGATGAAGGGACAAAATGATTCCCAGGAGCAGAGAGCACAGGAAATGGGAAGTCTTTTCTGACTCCCATTTTCAGAAGCTGCTGGTTCTACTTCCTGCAGAGCTCTTTGATAAAGCAGGCTCCATGAGAGGTACATGTCCTATGGCTGTCAGGAAAAGGAAACTATATCCAAAGTAGATGTTCTGCAAGCAGTTGTTTCATAGCTAGAACAAGTTTCCCCTCACTGAATCTGTTTCCCACCCAACCTGCAAATAGCCCAGATGTAATTGCCCTTAGTGACAAGCTTGAGCTCTGCTTGCCCTGTGAATTTTTCTGGCATTCCCACAAGATAGTTGCCCCAGCAGCCACCCCCAGGTGAGGGGACAGTGGCAGTGCCCCCATGCACTGAGCCACCTCCCACACCGTGCAGGACTCCTCGTGCCGTGGCTATATGCAGTCACCAGCTGCCAGCAGCTCAACATGAGCCAGTATGAAGGCTAAGGAGCTTAAACCCACTCCAGTGCTTGTTCTCTCACCCTGATGCCAGTCAAAATGACAATAATTCTCTTGAGTTCAGCCATGGGCAGAAAGTGATTCAAAAAGAGGATACAACAGCTTATTTAAGCAAAGGCACTTTTCCTCTCCATTAGGTTTCCCAGAGTGTACAAAAGGAGTAAAGGAAAGGATAGGAGGGGAGTGGAAAAAAAAAGACTGAGGAACAGCCACAAATGTTCCTTTTCTCCAGGGAAAACCTTGTTGAATAATGAATTTAACAGGGAGTTGACACCATCTACATGTTCAGTTGAGATCTGAATATCACATGTAATGAAAAAACAATTAGAACTTTTACAGTTTCCTATAAGAGAGCTTTTAAGCAATGCATAAACTATGGCAACAAAAAGAAAACGTATTTGTAAATATTCATGACATTTTCCATTCCACTTTATTTTCATCCTAAAATTGCTCCAGGGCCAGTTCATTTTTAGAAGACAGTTGCATTAAAATGAAAAGAAGTAAAGGTACAAAGGTCAATCTCACCATGAAAAATCCTTCTTAATTATGAATTTCCAATATGATGATTCTTTTTATGAAGAAGGCAATGCCAAAATTAATTAGAATCCATACACTTTAATCCACGACAAGAAATTAATTCACTGTACAGGTGCCTTTGGGATTGCCACTATCGCTAGAATTATTTATTTATTTTAAATGAGGCAGATATTTCCATATCATTTTATCTGCAAATGATGGCAGGAAATGCAGGCCATCATAATGAATTAGTGTTTCAGGGAAGAAGAGGGTAGCCTGTGGATTGCTGTAGGTATACGCTTGCGGTGTAACTGTGTACAAAAACCTGTTCAAAGTCCTGTTTCAGAACAAGTACTCAAAGCCAGCACATTGCTATGGCTGTATCGACCACACAGCATATTACATACTCCCTAGATATTATTATAATCTTAGTAATTTTAACACAGATTTATTTGAATCACTACTTTATCTTTCATAATTTGCATACCAAGTATTTTCTCTTGATAGTGCTATTCCATTGAACATAATCACTACGCTGAATACAATAGGATTGTAATCCATGTTACGAATGAGAAATATTTATCTTCTTCTCTTTCCTTCAGGAAAGAAGAATGCTAGCGGTATTCAGTAATTCCTTTTCAGATTTAGGGTTTTATTTCACAATGAGAAATGCAGTATTGTACTACATCAGACAGCCACCTGGGGGTAAGAGGGGAATTTAAGGAAAATTACCATTTCACAAGTTCCAACCACTTCTGTTTTAGAAATGATTCTGGAAACTTCGGTTTGCAAGGCTGAAACAGAAATGACGACAGGTACACAGCTCCCCTCCAAATGACAAGCCAGGTTTATGGAATGGAAGAACCAGGCATTTCTAAAGAGGTTTCAGTGTGAAATCTTCTATCCGCCCTGGTCTGAACCAAGCCAAGGGACCCAGGCACAAGCACAGCTTGCTTGCACCATGGTCAGTACAGACTGGCTACGTACAAGTGGAGCTCTTCAAGTGCTCCTACTCAGGACAGTCTGTCTACATGTTGGTTGTTTCGTGAGCAACTATATTCTCTGAGAGCGAGCAACTTTGACATTTCCAGTGTTCTACAATTTGACTTGTTGGTTAATGCTGTTCATAGCCATAACACACAGAACAGAGCTGCAGTGTGAACAATGCAGACACACAAACCACCTGCGGAGTGGACAGCTGATGGAAGGACTCAGTAAGAATTTCCTGGCAGTAACAAGCTTCCTCTTGGAAGAACAGATGAACAGCTACAAACACACACTTAAAAAAAATAACCTGCATATAGGTACCAGTATTAATTTTATGTACCAGATGCCATTCTGGAGATCTTGGTTGTATCCGAAATAGTACTGCTTTATTAGCTGCATTTATGCAGGAGTCATATTCTCTAATGTAGCTCAGTTGATACAGTGACAGCAGAGCCTGAAGTTCTTGGATATCAGATGCTGCAGTTTAAAGAGCTTTGTCTTAATAGCCCAACAGGCATTATAACCAAGTTGTTTTCCACTCTTCAGACCACCACCATATGGTGCTTTAGCTCAGGTGAATACATACTTACTGCAGTGAGCCTTATTTACTAATGCTCATTAATAAACAGAGGGGTTAGGGTTAGGAAAATGAACGTGACCTATTGGCTTCAACATTGCGTTTCTCTCACCTTTTCCTTTTCAGCAGTGGAAAAGGGAAAAAATAGGGGACAAAAATGAGAAAGGTCTAACACAAGCGCTTGCCGAAGAGAAAAAAAAAAGCGTTTTTGTCAAACATTTCATTTTTGCGCACTGAGGCTTGAAGAAGTTAATCCAATGTTAGGTTGA
This sequence comes from Numida meleagris, assembly GCF_002078875.1. Lineage (NCBI taxonomy): Eukaryota > Metazoa > Chordata > Aves > Galliformes > Numididae > Numida > Numida meleagris. The sequence continues at coordinate 7,553,427 of NC_034418.1, read as the reverse complement.
AAGATCACATGCTTGCTGTAAATACACATGCCCATACAATGTTTTCCATTTCAGTACAGTTAAGCACTGTGAGAAAACTGTTTAACAGGCAGCTCAGCTATTCACCTCAGCAATGACAATCCCAATGGCCATTAAAGGCAGGAGAATATCTGATACCGTCATCCTATCTAAACAATGCAGCTTGAAAGAATTAAATTGCTTGGTGTATTTCGAGCCTGCAGTAATGAAAACAGAAGCATACCAAGGAACATCAGGGACATTGTTTACACTGCTTTTTAGGCATTAATACACTTTTTGATATGCATGTTTCTGAATTATTCCATTAGAAACACACAAAGATGAAAAGCGCTGACAATCTCCAAGACATTTCAAAGCCACATTCTTTTTTTTTTTTTCCTCCTCTCCTTAAAAAATACAAACCTTCCTAGGGAAGAATGCAAATTAAGTGATGGATATATCATTAATGCCATTGTTAACACATTTCTAATAGAATTTAGATACCTTATAAAGATTTGGTGGGGGGACAGGGGTTGATGCTGTTAGTTTGTTGGTGGGGTTTTTCTGATTTTTTTCTATCTTGGTCTTTTACAAGTGTTTGTCTCTTTACACTCTTGCCTGTACATGGATGAGTATTATTCCAGATCAAATGACAGCAGCTCTAACTTCACCAGTTCCTGAAGAAGTCCATGTCCAAAACGGTTATGGGTTGGTGCCTTATGTGTCTCACCCACACATGAAAGGCCTTTACATGGAAATCTATGGTTTCAAGCCTTTCATACTTCTCTTAACCAGATTTAATCAGCTATCTGAGGAAGTCACTCAGTCCATAATATCGAAACCCCCATGGATATATATATATATATGTATATTTACACACAGTCCCCCTTGGGACCTTATTTAATTTTAATTGTAAACATTATTTTTCATGCTCTTCAGAGAAAGGTGCGATTCAGGATTTTGTCTATGCATGGCAGTTTGAGTAGTGAAATTCAAAAATTCCCTTTTTTTTTTTTGGCAGGTTTCTGAATCTGCAAGTGACCTCTGTATAATTTTTCATTTCTTTTTAAAGAGGGATTTTTATTTTGATATATTGCATACTTTTTCGGTTTGCCCTCTATTGATATTTAATCTCAGAATCTCATTAGAAAATAAGAACTCTTTTAGAGACTGCTACAAAACATTTAAAGATATTAAATTTCTAGACCCTGAGATTGGTATGAAAGTGCAGAAGTTATAATACATTTGATTTCAATTCAATCTTCTTTTGTTTTCTTTGAAAGGAAAATGTTTTTACTACAACTGAGAATTTCAACTATTATTCACTTTTGTGCTAATACAAAAAAGCACATGTACAGCTTTTTTTTCCCCTCCAAGATGAGGGCAGAGTAACATTCTTTCCAAAGAGAAACAAGTTCAAACATCCTCAGCAGAAACTTAACACCATTAGATCATTTCGTCCAGTTTCTTAGGACAAGAATTCTACAGAAACAAAGAAAGCAAATAAAGTATGGAAGGGCGACTCATATCTGTTACCCAGGAATTCATTTTCTGCAGAACCATAGGAGAGGACAGGCACCTTCACAGGATGAGAGAGAAATCTGCATTTAGCTGCTGCAGTGACATGGTACAAATGCCATTCCAGGAGCTTTTCTGCTAAAGGCAGCTGAAGAATCTGAACCCACACATTTTTTATATATACATATATTTCACCACCAGCTGGTGTCACCATCTACCTTAAATTTATACCAGGTTATTTCACATTTATCTGGATATTCAACAAGTCATAGGAGAAAAAAGTTTGACATTTAGAAATAAGCAGCGCTGACACTGTATTGTCTTTACAGTTCTTTGACAGATCTTGTTTTCATTTTGAAGAGATCATTATATACAAAATTCCCTAAAAAGGATGAATTAAATCTTTTTTTTTTTTTGCTGTTTTAGTACATATTTATATAAGGAGTTTTTGGTAAATTGCTGGTTGCAGCAGCAATCTCCACAAAAAAAAAAAAAGGTTTTATTCTTAGGTGGAAAAAAATTCACTTAAAAAATTCACTTTGGACATAGAAGTATCTATTGCTTATACTTAGGACCACACTTTTGTTTCAGGACAGGTTCACTGTGTGTTCTGAATATTGCTAGCTTATTTTAGTGCAAGAGAGGTATAAAGAAACCATTACTTAGGAAGAAAGGCATATAGAGAGCAAGTTAGTTTTATTTCTCCCCCACTTCCCCAAAACACTCAAGTGAGCATGACAAGATTAATTTCCTCCCAGGACTCTTAAAGAAAAGGCTGAGCCATTTTTTGAGCCATTTCTGAGAACTCAGAAGAAATGCCTAAAGGTTACAGCTAAAGAATGGCATGTTCAGTGTGACAATGGAAGAGGAAGAACTGAATACTTACAGAGCAAAACTAGAACAAATAATCGCATGATGAGTTTCACATCGCAGAAGATAGTAACAAAGCCAAAGAACAGCAAGCACGATTTATCACAAAAATGTATCAAGTTAATCTAATCTCCTTCTGTAGACAAGTAACAGGCTTCATAAAAAAGAAAACAGCAATAAGGTTTTATCCACAGCCCGACATAGGAAGCATTAAGCCATATTGTGATTACGGCATCAGAATGCTTTCAAAAGAAATACAATATAAAACAGTCTATGTACATGACCAGCGTTTTAGTGAAGATAGCAGCAATTTCCTGCTGAAGAGGAAGTTGGCACTGAAGGGGATTCTGCAGCAGTGAAGCCTTTTAATCACTCCTATTAAATACCTTAATGACACGCTCAGTGATATTTTGACATTTGCAAATCTGACAAAACTGGGAAAAGAAATACAGTGAGAGCCTGGATAGAATTCAGAGGTCTTAAATGGGAGATGTGCTCTGGTAAAAGATGACCAAAAGGTGCAAGACTTCAGCAGAAACAACCAGCCAGTGCAGAAAAACTGCTGTTGTTGTGACTACTGTACAGTAACACATCACAAGAGTTACCAGAAAGAAGTGAAAATAGGGGTAGGAGTCTATGACCGCATATGAAAACATGCGCTTTGTGTTCATGTTGAATATGGTCAGTAAGCTGTGTTCTGAACTGGGGCAAAAATACTCAGGACAAATAGTGAGCAATGTAATAGAAAGATGCAAAAGTTTAATGAAGAGTACTGAGAAACCCCTGCAAGGAAAGACATAGACCAAAGATCCTGCTTCAGAGATTAGCAAAGCCCTCAAACACCCTTTCCCAACCCTAGGATACCAAGCTGCCATTTTCTTCCCTGCTACCTGTGCCTCTGTTTCCTGACATCTCATTCATCTCATCAGGGTCTGCAACCTCTGCAGGTTCTTACAATACAGGGTTCCCTATTTCCATTGAAAGGAATAAACTATTTTTATTGAAAAGAAATCATATATGTTTTTGGATATAAACATTACAATCCAAATGAAGAATAATTTATCCAGGAGTAATTAACATTTTTTTCCTTTGGACTAGATGTCAGTAATTTACTTGTACTACACTAATATAATTATTAGTGTCCAAAAAACATACTGTAATGGTTCTGAGCTCTCCTGTGGTGTGTCCTTCAGTGTACAGAGAGGGACAAAATGTTTTAGAGCCTCAGACAAAAAATGAGGGGATTGCTGCAATCCTCAGATTAAAATAATTTGAGAAATTCTACAAACACAAGAAATATCCATTCCCAAAAGCTTGTGACAGCATAAGTAGGAAAATGAAGAGGAAAAAATAGATCAAAATATTTAAAAGATTAGCAGAGATAGAAAAAAAACTTGCTACACGATCTGACCAAGACAACTGTTCTGTTCCAGAAGAATACCTTTAGGCTGAAAGATATCCTCTTTTTTATACTAAAGTAATTGTAAATCTTTTTCTCCGCATTTAAGTTAATTCAGCCTCTAATTCTGGTTCAGCCTCTAAATTTCTGCATTTCTATAGAAAGAACCCTGTAATTTTAGAAATGCTTTAGAGGTGTATCTACAAAATGAGGTCTTTCTCTTCCCAGTAATGAAACGAAGATTGTCATTGTGCTTAGCAGTACTAGAAATGAATAGCTTGCCTTTATTATAAACAGATACAGGAAGAGACTGATGCAGTTGCTTGCACACAAATAAGATCAATTTTTATCCTATTTGAAGGACAGTATGATTTCACTAGCCAATGAGAAGATTAAATTCTTTAAAACAAATGCAAAGTTAAATATATGGCGAAGACACACAAGCATGCTAGCCTGAATGCCACAATTTCCCAGTAAACTTTTAAGTGAATAATATTAAGAAGCATTTGTGGAGAAAACAAGCCAAACCTCAGACAGCTATGAAGTGAAACTAGAGGTTTTCAACAATTTTATATTCTGGAGAAAAGTGGATAGAATCTCAGATGGTTTCTAGTTTCTCTAACTTATTTTCCTCACAGAGAGGCATGAGACTGGACATTTTCATAATACTATTCCTCGGCTATATGTGGCAGATTGATAGATTATGTTGAACATAGATTACTGGCATACTTCCAACTTCCTTCTTTCATGTTAATTATGCCTTCTTTTGGTTAGTTTTTGGGGTTTTTTTCCTCATTTCTAATCTAAATAACCACATTTGTGGCAACAAGAAGCACCTATGTCCTGATGTGGCTGAAACTCTTTTCAGACTATTCAAATTGCCAACCTGCACAAGGGTATAAAATTCAACTAAGCTCCTCTGGCACTCCACTGCCTTCAAGGCAATCTGGAATTCCTTTCCATTACACCAAAGTTTTACTTAGTTGCTGGTGTGGGCAGCAACTAACTCTGCTACCCCCGCCTCCAGCCCCTTTCTTTAAGGGCATTCCTTCCTGGAGTTATTTCACCACTCTGAAGAACCAGGCAATCTACTCATCACCCACACAAAAATACACACATTCATAAACTGAGAATGTTAACCTTGGTCACCACTTACCAGGAATTTCCGGAGTTTTCTTATTGACCGCACCTGTAATTGGCCACTGTGAAGATCAAAGCACACTGAATACTGAAGTAATTGCAATGACCTATCCTATATCCTCAAAGGGGGATAAAAAAAGAAAAAAATCCCACAAAAGTCTGAGAGTTGCACATTTTCTACTTTGGAATTTAGGTTCATATACGTCTGTCTAGTCTTGAAAGAATGCGCTCCTCTAATTAAAAATAAAACAATACATTAATCTCGTAATGGAGAGAAAATTTCTGAAATGTTACATGCCAGCACAAACTGTCAAATAGAGATACCAGTAACAGGTTTGTCTTGAAAGACAATTTTGTGTATTTCCTTAGTAAGAAGGAAGACTTAATGCACATGAAGATTATAGCAAAAAATAATATGCTGCAATTCAAACCAAAGAATTTGAAGTGAAGATTATGCCTGCTAATCAAGACAAATATTCACGACAAATTATGTATGAAAGCAGATATTTTTCCCATAAGATCACTTTGCAAAATTTTGCAGTTTTTCTTTTTTTCTTTTTTTTTTTTCAAATCCAGAAATGAAAAATTTGCAGCTAGCTAGAAGCTCTGGGCTGAGAAAAGCTCCGTTTAAGCCCAAATGCTCCTATATTGACATAATCTCTCACTTTCGTATGATCCTAAGAGTCCATCTTCACTGCACAAAAGAGCAAGTATGTCAAACTGAGGCAATTAAATTTTCTTCTTAAGAATCCTCTAAGAATCTCTTTTAAACCTTTAACAATGGGAGGAAAATGTCTACTCTCAATTATGAATTGGCAACAGCCTTGACAGAGCTAACAGAAGACATTATAAGCCCCAAGTAAAAGAAATATTTAAGCTCAGTTGCAACTTCAGGTAGTCAGTAACATTATTTTTCTGCCCAAATATCACCTCCCTTGTATCTCCTGCTGTTAGGCAGGAGAAGTAGCATGTGTAACAGCAACTGAACTGGGGAAGAGGTAGCTCAGCATTGCTGAATATAACAACTAAGTTCACTGTAGCGCTAATTCTACTAGGTGAAGTAATGGTGGGAGAAGAAAAGAGGTAACCCTATCTGAAGAGAAAAATAAAATGCTACATAGGAAGGCAAAGGGGAAACAGAGGAGAGAGTGGAGGTCAGTATTTAAGTCATACTTCAATTTTACATATAAAACCTTGTAAAGGTTTTAATCCTTTTTCCTTTTAAGTAGTTTACTGCTTGCCTATCCTCATACATGCATGTGGCATAGCTACTGCTTACAGACTATTATTGTTATTGGAATGTAAGAGTGTTTAGATAGGTATCAAGAGAAAGCAATTTGAACTTTGCTTCACCATGTCTATTATGCTAGAAATTGACTTCATTTCCACCTCCATGTCACTGCATTAGCTGCAATACCACAGTCCTTCCAGAGATCCCATCACATGTTTGTACACCAGACCAATTTCTCTGAAATTCCTAAGACCACTCACAAGTTGGTGAGATAAGCGTATGCAGCAAAGACTGTGGGCAGATGGACTGTTATATTATCGCTTAAATGCTTTGGGCACAACAAACTCTTATTTGGCGGTCATAATTAGAAAAATGCCTTAAAATAGAGTTGACTAGGCAATTCACTGGCTAATTCTTCAAGCTGAAATTCTTCCGAGTGTAACAAATGTAAGCAATTTGAAACGACCTTTGGAAAGTCAACTAAAAATTCAGGACTGATACCGAACTATCACAGCAAGTTTGTGCAATGTAAAGTCTGGATGACATAAGTCAGAGTATCCCCAGAAATAAAACAGTTTTGGTTACTGTCTGACAAATACCCAAATAAGAACCAGCTAAGCATCATGCATTTAAATTGGAAATCAAATGACACTGGAAGGTCATTTTCCTCTTAAAGAAAAGCTAGATTATGCCAGGCAGTGTGAAAATAGCATTCTAAGAAAGAGTTACTGGATACATTTTATTAAAATTATATGTATATGTAAAAAAAGTTTCCTTATAAACAGTTGACAGCAAACTGGCAAGGATCCTTTTTAGGCTAACAATTGGCAAGAATTTGACATATATATATATATTGCTGTAGATTTATTTTAAAAGGCAACTTTGTTATTTCAGTGGCAAAGAGGACATGTTTCAGAGGGAGTTTTAAACAAAATGTTTGTTCTTAAATCTATTGTAAATGACCAGCAGACTGGTGGGCTCTTGTGCATTTAAAATTGAGATGATCAGCTACCAAGTCTCACTTCAAAATCCTATGCAGTAGAACTACAGTTTTCAAATCTGAAGTAGAACTAGCATATTTACATCTCTCTTATTACAACCATGAAGGGAGAAAAATAAGCAGGACTTAACATTTGGGGAACTGGGAATTAATTGCAAGTTATGGGCATGGTTTTGTCCAATATAATGCTGATAAGTGCCACGTGCTACTTTTGTTATCCAGAAGACTGTTAACTCAGTTAAGAGACATCTTTCCTGCCACTCAGGTCCAGCATTCATTTCCCTTTCACTCCTCAACATAGTCCAGATCTTCCCAGGGCTCTTTAAATATTGTTCATTGCACGGAGCTTACTGGGCTCTGTTTTTTTCCTTTCTACTTAACATTCTCTCTGACTTTAACTAATATTTGTAGCATGAAATGCCTGAAGAGTGGAAAAAATTGTTTATGCTAACCAAATATTGTATCTAGGTAATTTACAGATATCCATTTTAAGTTCCTGTATTACTGGCAGTTAACAACCAAGTCACACTGTCTAATCCCCAAGCTACTAGAACAACTTTGCTGTGCTTAGCAACTTCAAGTATATAGAGGATCTCTTCCTTTTTTAGCTAACATTGCGCAGATTTAAGATGCCTTGATTTAACTGAATTCTTGGAGATAGCTTAATTATATCAAGATGTCAGAAACATCACAGAGGAGAGACCACACTGAGGGACAGAAACTTGCTCCCTGAGATATTAAAGTTCCTGACACTTCAATTTGGATGATCATGAGATGACATGGGTAACCAAGTAAATGTCACTTCTAGTTTGATTATATTTTTGTATTCATAAGATCTAAAAAGATACATAACAGACCTTTTCCTGAAAGGACATTCTGTTGATAATTCTAATTACAAAAAATAAAATCTAATCATAGACAATTCATAGTATAACACATCTTCTGGAAAACATGTCAAATCTAAGCAGAAGGAAGGGAAAGCACAGAACTAGATTTTAAGGCTTAAGTTTAAATCAAAATGCTTTTTATAGCACTTCCTCAGATACTTGATAATTTCTCTTGTCAACTTCAGTGGAAGAGAGCTTTTCTGGAAACTTTTAGAAGAAACCTAATAAATTTGTTCTGTGCATTTAAAAGAGAACCAGAAAATAACGTAGCGTCTGTATTTGTAATTTCTCGTGTCTTCATGCAAAAGTGTTTCATCCCTTTGAGATCCATGAAGGAGAGCCACAGCAGAACAAATGAGACTTGGAAGCTTTTGCCTCAGTGGAATTTTGTATGGTTTCAAATGTACAGCTGGTAGAGATTTTTAGAAACACACAGCCCTGCACTGACTCTGAAGGTTCAAAATGAGCACACAACCATGAGTTAGTTTTCTTAGTACTGACTCAATGAGAATAAGAGACAATACTGTGCCAGTATCCAGGAGACTTGAACTCTATTTCCAACTCTGTCTCTACTCTGCCAGGAAACAGGAACACAGAGAAAATGCTCACAAAGGAAGTGACACGGACCCTATGTTACCATGCAACCTTTAACTCTTCATTATGATTTTCACAATCTTCAAAGCTCTCCCCAGCAGCCAAGCAATACGTTTAGAGGCTGTGTTTGCTTGAGATAAATTCAAGTAAGGCTGGATGTGACCAAGCAGCGACCTGAATTAGAACAGCAGTGCTTCCTTTCACAGTGTCGGCATTCTCCTCAGAGCATGCTACTCACTTTTCATCTCAGCAGCCTACATTTACTTCATAACCTCACAGATTTACAGCAGATACTAATAGGAAAATGATCATATTACACTGAAAAGAATTGGCTAAACACTTCATAGTTTTAAGTCAGCTGCATTGTCTTTTTAAGCTACTGATAAATTTAATCTCTATCAATGTAAGTGTCATGATAAAGTCACAGTCTACTGCATTAGAAAGCACTTCCTAGCCTGGTAGGGACAAAAATGATTAAAATCAAGTTAGCAAGATGAATAATAACAGTGTCATTTTAGCTAATGCACTAGACACAACCTTTCTGTCTGTATATAAAGTCTTGAAGAACCCTCATCAGCACCAGTGTGATTCACGTTACAGTCACTGATGACTAACGGGAACTCCAGCATCGGATTTGTGATTCTATCTTTGTCAAAATAAAATGGTGTCAGTTATCTGAAATATAGATCAGGAATGTTAGAACTTTACAGCAATGATTTGTGGATTTGCAGTGCTTAATGAAAGCATTATAGCTACACAATCAAAACAAATAAACTTTGCTTCTGATTTTTGTGACAACTTTTTCCCTTCATTCCAGTATATCTCAGTCCTTGGTGTAGACAAATTGGGCAGAACCCATGCAGATAAACTGCAGGCAAAGGAGCAGCAACAGAATTGTTGCCATTCATGTTTGCTCACAACTCCACTACATCTGCTGTTGACATCTCCAACCTTCTGTAGGGTAAAGCACCCCAGCCTCCTCTTCCACCTCCCCACTCACATACTGGGAAGTCGTGGTACCTGCTGCCTGCCCAAGTGGGGTCAGGCTGTTCACGCATCTAGCAGCTACCTTCATGCCTTCTACGCTCTCAGTCATCAAAGAAGCAAAATGGACCCCAACTTACCATGCTACCTCTTCTCTTCAGTTGGTTTTCTAGTGAGCCTCAATCCATTACCATCATCTTTACTTTATTGCATGTTTTATACATTTTTTCAAACAGCGCTCGTATTATTTACTACCCAGCCCACCAAAACAGGAAACCATGAGGGCTGCTCCAAAGGTAATGCCTCCTGTTTTACTGGGTTGGCCCACGACATGAGAGGCAGATGTTGGTGGTCTGGCAGTAGAGGTTGAACCTTCCCACCAATATTCCATTACATTTTGTTGTTGTGAGACAGATGGCAGCAGGGGGGCAGACTGATAAAATGGCGAGTGCAGAGGAGGCAAGGGTGTGTCATTGAATTTCTCCATGCATAGAAAATTGCACCCACTGACATCCATCAGTGATTGCTGAAGCAAGTTTATGGAGACCAAACAGTGAGTGTGAGCACAGTGAGGCAGTGGGTGGTGCGTTTCAGCAGCGGTGAAGACAGTGGTCACCTCTGCTGGTGCAGATTTTTATGAGCGCAGTATGCAGTCTCTTGTTTACTGCTGGTGAAAATGCATAGCTAATGGTGGTGACTATGTTGAGAAATAGTGTTTTGTAGCTGAGAATTTGCTCTATCAAGTAGTGTTATTGCGCTCTTTGCATTTGTTGTCATTTCCATGGAAATAAATAGGAGGCACTACTTTCAGAGTGACCTACATACTACCCACCCATCTTACTCCTTTATGCTTTCCCAAATTGGCTCATGGTTAAATGACACTACAAAAAGGCTGTAAGTAGCTGTGTTTTTGAAGAGCAAGTGGATTTAAGCTGTTTTATGCAACCCCAGTTCTAAGTTTTCGTGAAAAGAATTTTTAGCACCAGTTAGAGAGATGTAAATTGACATCATCCTGCTCATTAAATCTTTGTAACCTTTGCACAGTTTAAACCAAATTTTACTGGTTAAGGTTTTAACAGGTTACACCACAAATCATAAGATGCTGCTTATAACACAAAGAACTTTGTCCTCCCCATGCTTGCCAAGCTAACTGCTAACCCACATCTAGCCCATCTAGAAAGGCTAAGATTTCATCCAAAACATTTAACAATTGATCTGGGTAGAACACACAGCACTGACTTATTTTCAAAGGTAGCAGCAAGGTGGGGAAGACCCCACACTGATGTAAACTACAGCTTCACAACTGGAATTGCGGCAATGGCAGCAGTGGAATTAATGGCAAACTACCACTAAGCGCTTGATGTTACCTTGTAATCTCATGAGAATCCAAAAAAATAGATAGATTCTCCATTGCTTTGTGCTTAGTCTACTTAACTAGTACTGACAAAACACTACCAATCTAAGCTTAGTAGCATACCATACTCTATTTCCTCTGGTTTAAACAGCTCTACAAAGACTGCAGTAATGCAGGCCACAGCATACATTTTAGAAATCCCTATTACTGTATCCCCAACAATTATCAACTGTTAAGATCAAATATATTCACCACTTTCTGAAGCTGAGACTTGTGAAGTATTGATCACTGCCACTGCCTACTGTACATTTAAATAATGTATCCTATACTCAGGCCTCAGAGTACAGGGCAGATCCTCTTGCTACTTCATCATCTCTACAGCTATAGATTTTACCATTATTGTATTTTGCGATGTGTTATACTAGACTAAGATCGTATTTTTGATTTATAGCAGCAGACAAGCAATTTATTCTGCTGTTTACTTTTTATAGTTGTTTAGGTGGAAGTAATATATAGAAGATACTTGCCTAAGCCACTAGTATCTTCCAGTAAGTGGTGTATATTTTTCTTTAAGGAACAAAGATATTTGACAATTTGAACAAAAGTAATCAGTGAAAACTGCAGAAAATGGCAGCATCATGCCACCATCTCCTAATGGTGCTTAGTTACAGTATTATACACCCACAAGACTCTCACGTACTGGGTTTCCTCAGGCAACCATGCTGTCTCTCAGAAATGAATTAGTTCTGTTAAAGCAATGACTGAATAGTTGCCCAAGCACAAAATGTTGGACTAAAGTCATTCTGGAAGTTTAAAACCAGGGCCGGTGTCATCATGTGTCAGGTTTCCCTACTTTCCATCATGTGGAAAAAGGAGCAGTTGATTGTCTTTGTTTCTATTTCTGCATTTGCAGAATGGGAGCCCACTGTCACATTGCTCACCAGCACACAAATCACCAGAAAAAAACAAAATCTTTCACAACTGAAATATTTCTGTCTGTATGAAGCTCACCTGCAAGTTACTGTCTCAGGAGACCATAGCTTTTTTTAAACAGAAATAATCTCTCTGCCTCCTGAGGGTACACGGCACTGCACCAGCAGTGAGAGCTCCATTCCTCTGACCACTCACAATAAATATGGGGAAGACTGAGCAAGTGTGCCCTACCAAAAGACAACAGAAAGGGCCCAGGGAGTCCCCTAACAGGAGTAAGAAAATCGACAGCCTCTAGCAGGTTCAGAATAAACTCCTCTTTATGAGGAGAACATCATAACAATCCTCAAAAAACACATCAACCTTCAAAGAGCAGAACTTGACTTTATAATGCGGTCAACTAATGACCCCTAAAAGTACTCACAACACGTCCTCAGCACCTTCCAGCACACCTTGCTCATTCCTTCCCTTCAAATCCTCCATGTCCCACAGGCGCTGACTGGGGAGCTGGGTCCTGCTGCTCCTCCAGGCAGTGAGGCTGTGGCTGCAGCCCTTGTGGGAGCATAGAGCATTGAGGCACAGAGACAGTGCAAGCCTAATTCAATGTGCCATCTCTTTCTCCCAGATTCCCACTGACAGTACAGGGAACTCCTCCCCTGGGGACCAGGAAGTATGATGAGCCTCCTGCACATCTCAGTCCTTTGAAGTGTTGTGCTGAAGCAATGCAGCTTGAAAACAGAAACTCATTTTAGTCGTGGTCATTTTTAATCCTCTATCAGTTTTTTTTAACCTTCTGAACAGCTACCTTGCCTGTAGTTGTCATAACAGATAGAACGACTCTAAAAGAGCTCTAAGAGGTAACCCTGCATTTTTCCCATTTCTGAAAGTGACACCACTAGAAAATTGCCCATTTCCTTTAAACTTTTTCTGTATTTCTTGGACAGAAATGCAGAAACAGAAGTACTGTCCTTCACCACAGAGGTAAATCAAAATTTCCTTGCTATAACTCTAATTTACGTACTGAATTACTGAATTTATTATCTATAAGATACTTTCACTCAAGAAGATCAAATCCCTAACTCAGCTTTTAGTGAGAAAGTGTCTCTCTCAGCACCTCACACACATTTTGCCCCACTGCCTTTGTTTCCGAGACTCATCTCTCAGAATCTGATCTGCAAAGATTCACATAAGGAAAATTAACCAAATCCAGGACTGAGCAGAACTGACGCCCAGAAGTATGCATCCTTCATCCGCTGCTTCAAGAATCCCCTGTGAAATTTCTCAGGGATTTGGTGACAAACCTTGCCTAATTTTCTTTGAGAACATCTATTTAGAGCATTCTAGCTCCCACAATTCACTAGAAATGGTTCTTTTGTTTTGTTTTTTCATTTTTTTTTTGTATTAGTAAATGGAATGTTTTTTTTTTTACTTTCTGTGGGAAGGCACACAGAGGATTGCCATAATTTTTTTAAAGCTAAATATTCATAATTCAGTGTCTATATTGACATCAGTGTTAATTCTTACTATATGAAGAATATGGCCTTGACACAATGCTGCTGAAATTATTAATTCAAATTTCACAATAATATTTAAAGGTCAGATAGATTATATGAAACCCTATTCTGTAGGGAGTAGTATAGGAAAACAAAAATGGAGCCCACAGAACTGCACCTCTTAAAACCAAGCTCATAATTCTTTCTGAACTATATTGACACAATTTCTAGTTCATGTGATATGGAATCCGGCTTCTGCAGAATTACTCGCAGAGCAGCTCTGGTTTACAGTGGTTTTTTGTTTGTATTTATTTTCAAGAGTCACTCAGCCGTGCTGTATTGGATGTCAGAAATAAATTTTTTTTTCAGAAGTAATGAAAAATCTTTGCTGGAAATCTGATGATCCTGATTGCACTTACAATCTAAAAAAATCCCAGCCAAACATTCATACATAAAAATTAAATAGTGCAAGAGTTTATCACCATCCAGAGTGCAGGCTTAAAATGTCTAACCAATTTCAATAGTCAATTAGTGAAGATTATTGAAAATATCAATTGTTCTTCCGCTGGAAAACAAGGAGTTTTGGTTACACCGACAAATCTGCAGAACTGATTTTTTTTCTCATTTGTAGCCACAATTCACATTGCTTGCTGCCCAAACAGTTCTTCAGGGATCACACATGGCTCACACATGTAATGAAGAAATCTATCATTTTAAAGAAAGGTTATAATTTGGCTCTCCCAGCTTTGAAACAAAAAGAAATTAATACAGTTGTTGGGTTAAGAATCACAGTGGCAAAAAATATTTTTTTTTCCACAACGTGTTAGTTCTGACATTAAGAAATCATAAAATTTCTATTTATGTGCAACCAGAACAAATTGCTTTAGAACTTCCTTGTCTCCACAACTTAATTTATATTTAAATTTGCTCAAGGTAATTGATTATCATGGAGCAAATGCATTGTACTGAAAACTCTATTAAATCACTGACTTAATGGGAGCAGAATGATTTTTTTTCCACTTTTTGGATAAAGTTTTACCTTCCTAAACATTTTAAAACTAATGTATCAGTCTCTAAATATTTAATGGTCTATCTTAAACACCATTCGGGATTCACATCCCTTTAGACTCCAGCACAGCACTGTGTACCATACAAAGCAATTTACCCAGAGTAATAAGTTCTGTAGTAGCTTCATGAAGGCGCTATCAAATTGCTGCTGCTGCAGGCAAGCATTTGATTCAATATAAAGTACAGTGGGAAAGGGGCTGGCATATTGCTGTTCATCCTATTTGTCTTGCAACTAGAAAAGACATGAATATTCTTTAACTAATGGGTGATAGTAGGTGCACAGAAACCAATCCAGATTTACAGATCAGAGTAGATAAACTTATCTTATTAAATACTCAGTATCAGTGTGGCTATAAAGTGTAATCTAGTAGATAATTAGACCCCCCCAAAAATCAAAGAATATTGATGCAGTGGAAAATAAGTAGAAAAATCTATGCATTTCAAACAACCAATCCTCTCAAATTGATGACCAGAACTAACTGAATAAAAGCTGGAAAATGAATTCAGATAATATCCACGTTTTATTAACCTCATGTCTCTATGTTCCTGTAGTATTTACTTGTATCAATCACATTTACCAAGGTAATATTTATTTTTTGACGAGAGCAATTTTTTCCTTGTGTGTAGCTGTTTCCATTTTTAGATGCTTGGATTCAGAGATACATAAGGTATATTCAGTTGAAAAGGTTCTGAATTTACTGAGCATGGAGATACTTTTAGAACCCAAGAATATTATTTGGTGAGTAAAATTCTCTCATGAAGAAATACACATGCAGGAAAAAGAATTATCCTCCAATATTTTAAATTTACCTTTGTGGTACATTCTATACAAATATTTGGAGAGTTTCCCTGTTTACAGAATTAATTAAAACCAATGATGTATAATATCACTGACTACCCATTTCTAAGCACACCCAGGAGCCCTTTGACCCTGCTGGCTATGTCAAACAGCCACATTCTAACCAAACAGGCAGGAACCTTTCATAAGAGAACAAACAGCAGTAATAGAAAAGTTTCCAGTTAATATTACTAGAAACAGTATTATCATTTTACAGCTCTGGTCTAGAGCCAACTATAGCATGAATGAGACAAAAACTGTACACTGCCGTTGATACAACTGGGTAGCTACATGGGCCATGTTCTATCTCATCCTGCCTCTGACTGAAAATGCTTCCAAGCGTGCTTGTTGGATGCATGTCTTACCCCATCTTCTGCTGAATACCTTTTTTTCTATTCTGAAAGGTACTTCTAGAACAATTTGTTACTATTTGAAACAAGTGACAACAACACAAACAACAAATTTCTGGGCAGCTTTACAGATACCTGCCTCTTTTTTTCTCTCTTCCCCACATCTGCTGAGAAACAAATTAGTTTCAGTTTCAAAAGCTGAACTTTTTTTAAAGCAGATGGTAAGCTTTCACTGCTGCTCCTTATCATAGTGGTGAAAGGAGTTAAATCCAGCTGGAGACAAGTCACAAGTGGTGTTCCACAGTGGTAGGTACTGGGGCCTGTCCTGCTCAGTATCTTTATTGATGACCTGGACTTCAGGATTGAGTGCACCCTAAGTTTGCAGATGACACCAAGTCAGCAGGAAGAGTCAATCTGCCTGGGAGTAGGAAGGCCCTACAGAGAGATTTGGACAGGCTGATCAACAGGATTGTATCTGAAAGGAGGTTGTGGTGAGGTGGGGGTCGGCCTCTTCTGCCATGTAACTAGTGATAGGAATAGAGGGAGTGACCTCAAGTTGCACCAGGGGAGATTCAGGTTGGACTTGAGGAAAAACTTATCTGAGAGAGTGGTCTGGTGCTGGAAAGGGCTGCCCAGAGAGGTGGTGAGCCATCATCCCTGGAGGTGCTCAAGAAATAAACATTTGTGTTATACTGAGGGATATGGTTTAGTGGGGAAATACTGGTGGTAGATGGATGGTTGGACAGGGTGTTCTTGGAGGTCTTTTCCAACCTTAGTTATTCTACGATTCTATATTAACAGAAGTCAGATGCCTAACCTCCTGGGCACTATTATCATAATGTGACCCATCTTGTCCAAGCAGGGAATTATTTAGAAAAGAAATTTTATTTTAAAAAGAACTGGTAACTGCAAGTGTAATGCACACTGTAAAATAGAAAGCCCATGAAAAACATGATAAAGAAATAGGCATATATAGACTCATCACAGAATCTGGATTCTTACATCAAAGATATACAGCTAAAATCCTGAAAAGTGCTATGCTTGCTGACAGCAAAACAAAGTGCCCTGTGCTCTTCCACCTACCCTCAGATCAGCAACAAAAGGATGTTAAGATTGCAGAAGCTTAAAAAAAAAAGTCAAATTCAGGGAAGATTTTTTGCTAGATAAGAAAATTCCCCAATAGTGTCAAGCTGTTCTCCTTGCCTGCATGAATGTCTCCTAAAGCTGGGAACTTCTCCCTTGCCATGGCACACACACACGAGTCCCTCAAATGCCAGCAAGTGAAATAAAGAATGGAGTAGCAGTAGCAGAACATGCTCTTAAAATACCTGCTCTCGTTTTTGCTTTTATAAAATAGGAGCATTCAATAACCTAATAGGACTATTACACATAGGGAAGCTGTTTCACAGAAACAGAAAGGAAAAAGTAATGCTTTCCATAGAGTATCATGAATTGGGAGAGACACACAAGGACCATTGAGTCCAACTCCTGCATTGTCAAATTAAACTTTATAAATTCTGTACTTTTCTTATGACTTCCTTTAGATATGACTACATATAATTTGCTCAAAAACATTTAGCTTACAACCCCAATAATTTATTGACTATAGAATGATATACACAGAATAGTTCCCAAAGCACTATGGTATAGATATTCTGCTGTATGGCAGCAGATGCCCCAGCATACACCACTACTATATTTGTCTTCCTAAATTCTAATTATTCTGAAAGAACTGGGGAGCTGGTAAGTCTTTTCCTGCCTCCTGAGGAAGTCTTCTTTTCTTATGCCTGAAGAGTCTGAAGTTATCAAGTTATCACATCCAGAGAAACGGAGACACCATGATTTCATTCCCATGGGTGCAGAATCATAGACTCTTTGAGGGCTTCTGAAAATATTGTCATCTAAAGTAAGAAAAAGGAGTAACTTATACTTTGATTTTATTTTAAAAAAAATGAAATAGATCCCAATATATTAGCCTGTCTAAAATAAAATAAGAATAGCCTTCAGAGAAAAGAAATCATAGCAAAGTATACAATATTAAATTTTCTGTGAAAAACAATGTGGAAATTTCTAAGTGGAAGGTGCTTCTCCACACCTACTTAATCAAATTTTTAGACAGTTTGAATTTTACTTCTTAATCACACTGCAGAAGCACCAAACATCCAAAGGTGGATTTCACTCAATTAGGAGTTCAAAAACTGATTTATGAAAGATTGATGAATAGATAAAGAGAATCCAGACTCTTTTTGCTTCCAACTTCTGCTCTGTATGCTAGTTGTGCTGAGTAAAAGAATAGAAGTTACTTATTTGTGAAGGATCTCTTACTGTATCTAATCGACTTGTCAGTCACACCTTCCTGTGAGCAAAACAGCTTGCTTGAACAAAACTTAGCTGAGCTTAACAGAAGTAAGAGGTCTGCAGGAAATAGAATCTACAGCTTAGAAATCCAGAGTTTTTCATGGTATAAGCACATAAATCTCCTTTAGCAAAACGTCAAAGCAGCCAGGTCTGTCATCTTACAGATGCATTATGGAAAAACTGACAGAGATGTAAATTACTGAAATTGAGAAGACAAACACTGTAGCACAGCAGGCAGGAGTGTCTTAGTGAACTATAAATACGTGCTAGGACAGCAGAGCTCTGTGCAGGCTGAATCCCACACGTGCAGCACAATAACTTGTTCCCCCCCACAGTCTCAGGTATCTCTGCAGGGCAGTGTGATATAACCTGTTTTATCAGACCTCTCCAAAACACTTCATCGCGACATCAGTGCCCTGGATGTCAGCAGTGACATATTAAGGTTGTAATAAATAACCTTTTCTGATTCACCTTAACCTAGGTCATAAACAAATTCACACAGACGTCAGGCAGTGCTGAAAGGCCCTTCTCCAAGCACATCCTCACTTGCTCTGGAAAGAGATTTTTTATTTATTTATTTATTTATTTAGAGGAGAGAGAGAATGGTTCAGACCAAGTTGTCATAAAAAATCTTTTCTGAAAGAGAAAGAATCAAATTGACTGAACACAGCGGACTACAAAAAAATATTACAGAAACAAAAAGGCATTGTACATTCTAAACATCCAATGTTTTTTTCATCCAACCTTGTTTTACGGCCCAGTCCTGTTTGCCAAGCATAGCTAACAATAGCAATTAAACAGGAACAAAAACAGGGCAGGATCCAGTTCACCGTGATAAATACAGAACATTGAGGCTTTCTGGGGCTAAAAGTCATTAAGCCTGGAAATATATTTGCACACGTGGAACAATCTAGTCTAATCTAGTCAAATTCAGAGGTAGATGAGTTGAAAGGCATTTTCATTAAAATTAAAAAGACAAAGTAAACCTCACTGACAATGCCACATTTCTACTCTTCAGCAGCACTTGCTCTGTCTTAACATATCTCAATGGCAGCATTCCTCGATCCACCTAGACTTCAGACAGCATTTTGTACAATGAGACGAGTGAAATAAATTTATAATTTTAGTACAGGAATTCTTCTCTGGAGGCATAACATAGTACTTAAAATAATGAGAATCACTGCCTAAAGGTATCTTTTGCCAAGAAGGAGCTATAGTTTAAAACTGCAACGCTAGAAACACTGCCCTAAAGAAAGTTACAACACGATGCAAGACTGAATTTCATTTCTGCAACATAAGAAATATTCTACCATGCCTCTGAACAGATGCCATTAACAATCTAGGAACATTTGTGCCCTAAAGACAGTCCCTAATGCAGCACCACATACTAGCAATACAATGGTGAAAATCTGGACATGACAGTAGAAATACAGTAGTGAGAATTTCTTCTACTGAAGGCTAATGATGATATGTAGCATTTAACAATGATCACTACAACTCTCTTCATCACTGTTTTGAAAACTGTTCTCTTTTACAGCCAGCTTAGTCACTGAAGCATTTCAACACATAGCACTTCATTTTGCAGAAAAGGGTGGACAGTTCAGTAAGATAAGCCATCCTTTCTCTGCAGAAGCTCCAGAAAACCATTCATCCTGAAGGACATTATGAAAAGCTAACTTGCTAGCAGTCACATTTGAGACACCTCTACTAGGAGGAGGTTCTCTGCTAGAAATGATGAATGCACAGGTCATGATGATTTACACCAGAAGTCAGCTAAGGAAGCTACCTTGATATCAGATCTAATGGCATCATTCTTTTTCTAAATTGAGATACTATCTGCAGAAAGATTTGACCGTAAGCAAGAACTTCATCATTTTAACACAGCACATCAGTAAGTCACACTCCTTTATCAACCATCAGTGGGCCCACAATATTGAAGAGATTATTGTATGACAAAAGTTAGTCTTTCAAGAGACTCAAATTAAGTGATTCTCTATTAGAAATATATGTTAGAAAAATGAAGTAATAATGTAATAGGAGTACAATTGATGGCATTCTTTTGTATCTTGATGGTGTATCTGAAAGCTTGCCTGTTCTACCAGTATCGGTTGATCAAGAAAAAACAAATATTACCTCTTTATTACCTCTTACTATCTCATTCTGTCACACTGATTCTATGAATAAACTGGAATTAAATTTTAGTTTGATGTTAATCCTACGGTCAGTTATGGTCCAAAGTTCACAGTTGTGAAGTGCAGCCCTCAAACTGGAGGACTGACTGGGGAATAAAAAGGCTACTAGTGGTATTCCTCAGAGACTAATCTTGGGACTTGTGACAAATAATTAGAAGTCATTGCCAATACCAAGGACTGTGGGATGAAATTTAACATAAAATGAATTTCATAACATGAAATTTTCCCATAGTTTTTTCTTTTAATTGTATATTCACCAATTGAAAATGAAGAAGTCAGGAGGTCTGAATTGATGGTCAGACAGAGCATGTTTGAGTGTTGACACTTTGATGCAGCTTTGAAAAAGGTGAGTGTATTTCTGGAATGCATTAAGGTAAATATTTATTAGGCACTAGGGAATATCAGTGCCTATGAAATAAGAACATGAAGATCACCTAATATGGCATAGTTCTGATAAGCCTTGTTTAACATGAATGTAAATGAAACAAAAATATCAAGAGTTACTGCTTGAATTATTTGAAGCAAAGCTAGAAGAACTTGAAGGCTTTGTTTAAACAATCTAAATAGAAACTCAGGGATGGACATCATTACAGTGATGATTTCCTAGTAAGCACTGAGCTATGAATGACAGTAGGAGAGACAAAAGACCAAGAGATAGGATGAGTGCACAGGTGCTCTCTGTTTCAATACAGAGACCTCACTGGTACGTCCACTAGAAAGTGGCATGCCCATGTTAGAGCTAATGAACAGTCTTGCTTCTATTTTGGTTTTGTTTGTTACCTTTGGTTTCTTTGTTTATTTTGCTATCCAACCTTAAGAATAGAAATTATAGCAAATTCATTACAGAGTATAGTACTTCATGCAAATCCCTTCATATTACATAACTATAATGTGACTGTCACCTATAAGTAGAGAAATAACTCAATGTTCTTGTTGGTCTCAGCATTCCTTTCCCGTCTACTGCTCAAACGTTTAATTGCACGATGTTTTCCACATCTCTTATGTGCTTTAAACAGCAGACATTGAATCACAGAACAGTACAGATTGGAAAGTCAGATTGCTTTTCAGTTCGCTTGTCTAAGTCCAAGGAGACATCCACATTCTATCATTTAAAAAAATTCTATCATTCGATAAGATTTGTTTATGTTTTTTTAAATCTTACATGTATTAATGGATCATTCCATCTCAGCTATGTATTTTCCTATTTTACTTTCAAGGACAATAGAGAAGTTACCTCAACTGCATCCACACGATCACATGCAAATTAAAATGTCTGTATATAAATATACATACATGAAACGTGTAACTACACTACTAATTACTACTTTGCTTTCTCCTCCAGTCCACTGCTAAATATCCATGGTTAATGTATGCAGCATAGACATATAACCAAGTTGCTTACTGCCTGAGAAGGAAGAAACCTTTCAACATACAATTAGCTTGGCCCATCTGCATGTGGCAAATCTATCCTGTCTAGTACAGAGAGACGTTTCTGTTTTGACCTTAGAAAATATTCGACAACAGGAACTCTCTAGCATACATCTTACCTATATATTTATATATCTTTACTTCTTAGTTCATTCAAATAACTCCAATGAAATAAGAAAACACTTAAGATACTAACAGCAGTGTAATTAATGAGAAACTATCAAATAGATATGATAATTATGTGATAATTACAATGCTCTCTGGGACAAGGTGTTTAATGGGAAAAATCAAAGTACAGCCAAGGTATTTAATCCCTTAGAACACATTTTACGTCTGCTTTATTACAAATGAAATGTGAATACTTAAGCATTGGTCTTGCTTTCATTGTTCAGGAAATAGAGCTTATAATTATTCCCATAAAGCAGTATTTAAATACTTTGACTCTTACATATAACAACAGGCTATGGTTCATAATGTAAATCCTGGACGAGTCTAAAACAGAGAAAGGTCAAAAAGAAAACTGCAAAACAATACAACTGTCAAGTAAAGAAATCTTATATAAAACCTCAAAAATAAGTATATTTGTGTCTAAAGGAAAACAAACAAACAACAACAATGAACAAACTGCCTCTTCAGTTTCAGGGAAACCAGCAGTCCTTGCCAGAAGAATAAATCAAACAGTAGGAGACAAAAACTGTTATAGATTCACTGTGTGAAAAAGTGACCTCACTGAAATTGGTCTGAGCATTGTGGAGGAACGTCCAATGGCTTGAAATAGATCTAGTTTAGTCAACCTTATCTTCTTCAACAGAAGATATTATGAAACTTACAAGCTGTAAGGTCAGCACTGCAAGGTTAAAAGCATGTGTTGTCATGTCCTATGTACTGTGTTTTTAAACACGAATCAAATAAGAGAGAAATAAGGTAGTATGGCCCTTGTTGAGCAGCTAGAGACAGTTATACAAGAGAAGGAAAAAAAAAGCAAGGAAAGAAAAATGATTGAGCTAATACCTGAAATCCAGCAAGCATGGATTCATGCCTCACATGCTTCACATTGCATTTTAGATTTGTAGTTGTCCTGGTCTGCCTCTTAGAGTCCTTCAGAGAGTAGAAGCCACTGCAGATGATTGTGTTCAATATCACAAAATCACCCATATGGCTTTAATTCTTCTCTACTCTTATCTGTTGGACTGGCACTGTAAATCAGGCATGATCAAATTAGCTAAAGACTAATGGACCACATGTCAAGATACAGCGGTGTGCCTGAGGACATTGAAGACTGCAAAGAAATTTTTGTATTCTCTAGTAGAATCTGCACCCTTATGCTGAAAGCAATACAACAACCAAGCTAAAATAACATACTTCTCCTTTGGTAAGGAGTTAGTCTCTGTGTCCAGTGCCTACTGAGCCACAGCCCAGTTCACCATCCAGAGTACTACCAATTGTCTTAAGAAAAAAGGAAAATAGATAAAGTGAAATAAAAGTCATAAATGGTTTCCCTACTGCTCTAAGAAAGAGCTAGGGAAAAAAAAAATTATGCCATCCTGCTGAGGAAAGAAAAGGAGAGATCCACATAATACAAAGTTTAATGATGAGGACAAAATGTAATATAACAAAACAAATATTGTTTGGGACAAAACTTTGCTGTGTCATGTCAGAAATCTGCACGCATTTTGGCATAATGGAACTTTCTTTGATAAAAGGTCCTCACACTAACAACTCCCATCACTTGGAGTATCTATCATGTATCTCTATTAGAAGTACTCAGAGTAATTTCACCAGACAAAAAAATTGGCTTTGGCAATACTATATAAAGCATAGCTGGAACAGTGGTTTCCTTTTATCAGTTTTCCTCTAACTTGAGCAGGTGTGTGCAGAAGATTACAGAGAAGTGCCAGCTGAAGATTCAGGCGCAGAGATTGGACACACAACACAACTTGTGAAGGATGCAACGAATCACTGCCCAGTGCTAGGTTTCAGAGACACACTGCAGTTCTTGCATAAATACACGGTTCCATGCATTAAGTGATACGCATATTAACATTGCTTTTCCCAAACTCTTGCTTCCTTTCCTGGTGCTGAGGAGCCTGTGCTACCTTACACCTGGTTAAGAAAAACCGCTTTACAAGTGCAGTTAAATTATGCATCCTCTTGACCTGTAACACCCGATTCTGTACTTCATCTGCACTTGGACAGTGCATGATTTATTTGCCAAGAGGTATAAAGTTCCCTTTGTTCTGAACCTTCAAAATCCTATAGCATTCCCTGCTTCAAATAATGTTTGTGATCTCAGACTTCCCAAGTATGAAGCTTGTTCACTGAACTTACTAAGAGTAGGTTACACTACTTTCCTTTGTCTTTCTTGAAGACATACAAGGAGAATTTGAAATTAAAGGACAGCATATGTGGAAAAATGAGTAGCAGAAAAAAGCTGAACATAACTTCAGTGAATTTTTATGTGCCAATGTTACCTACGTGACTTTCCTGGAATTCTAAGCTAAGGCCACCCCAAGGACTTGCCACTGCTTGTTATAAAGAAAAAGACAATATGAATCACAACAGAGGAGAACAGGAAAACTCTAAAAAGAAACCAATTTAGCAGAAATTCAGTCAGCCATCTCCTAAAATTTACCATTGTTCAATTCAGTGAGGCCAAACATGCACAGTAGCCTCAGGCCTGACAATCTGTCAGAAAACAATGCTAGTCTCCAATGCTATTTTACATTTGTATATGAAATAAATCATGCAATGGTTTTTCAGATCTGAAAAACTTGTTCATGCTCTAAAGCTTCTAGAAGGACAGATAGAGTCCGTTAATGATAACCTCTCCCTGGGAAAAAAAAGCAAATGGATACACACTGGGTGGAATGTCAGGGGAAAAATGTATTCCAAAAACATAATTACACTGGAAATTCACCTGCACTGAGGTCTTGGAGTAAAACCAAAAGCCTAAATTCTCTGCTGTTGTGATATCTTTCATTTTCCAAACAGGTTATAGGAACTATCTAGTTCTCATAGCACTGCAGTGAGGATCATGCCCATTATCCCCATGTCTCAATGAAATTGAGTTGCCTCACTCAGAGGTCTGATTCACCATCAGTTATGAGACTGTTGGCTCTCAGTGCTTCCTTCCCATTGGCAACAACATGCTTTTCTCCTGGCTGAACTTGGCTGCTTGAAATGAATTAGGTCTTTGGAAAATACTACTCAGTAAGAATATAAACAGAATACCTTGAAAAGTAAGCGAAGAAAAATTTAATACGCAGCTGAATCATAAACAATTAATTTAATATCTAATCTGACTTTCTGATAGCGTAACAGAGAGGTTCCTCATGATAAGTGCAACCTGATGTGAAGATCTTGCTTTCTCATTTGAAGGCTTTGTTTCTCTGGACTACTTCCATAGGAACAAGCCAACAGGCAAACTGTCAGTATTGCATAGGAATATCAGCAAATGTAGCCTGGAAAGCAAATCTCAAAGTGAAATGTGACTTCATATTAATATTGGGTCTGTTCCTTCCAGGTCTAATGGCTCTTTATCTTTGAAGAATACTGATACTATCATATATGTGTACTGTCTGCTACTATCCATTTGAAGGAAATAAATTCATGTATGCAAGCATGTTTTTGAGCATGACAAGAGCAGAGTTGTGAAGATATTTTGCATTCATTCTCAATGATGAAAAATATTATGGAAACACAAAAGGAAACAGCTACTCTTAAGAACACAGAGATCTGTGTATAAAGCATGTTTTGACGTCAACACAATACCATCTCCCAAAAAGGAATTCTAAACATCTTGATATAGACAAGATGGAAATTCTTTATCTGAAGTTCTGTGTGCACAATCCTTTTACATGTACCCATGACAGGCCAAAATATTTTCTTATGTAAAATAATTACGGTATTTGTATGATCCTTACGATAATGAAGTTACTTGCTGCTATTTGGCATAGCCTTCATTATTTAACACTATATACTAATACACTTAGAAAGGTCCACAAATAGTAAATAACATACTGCTGAAAATATCTTCAGAATCACTTTTTCTTTCGTCAGTCAGCTTAATCATTCATGCATTTTATAGAGGTCTTTTTCAATCCACATTTTGTCATTAACTTTTCTGAAATCATTTTCTTTCTCAGGTAGCAGAAGTATTTACTCTCAAAAAAGCTTCCATGTGTGCCACATGGTGCTCCACCCTATTTGTGGACAGCCAACGTGAAACCTCTGATAGTAAACTTACAGAAAGGGAAATGGGAAAACTTGAGAAATATAGAACAAGAAAGCAAGGTATGAATAGAACAGAAAGAAACAAACAAGGAGATAGCAGGCAAAATATTAAATGAAAGCCATAAAACATTTGGACATAAAATTCAAAAAGACCCATGTTGTAACAGAAGAATAGTGTGGTTTAAAAGCCAATAGCAACAGCAAAGAAAATGCCAGGAATGACATCACCTTCTTCTTTCTGTCCCATTCTTTTCTTTCCTAAGACCTGGTTCCTGCCCCATACCCTTCACTGCCTCTATAAGCCCTGCAACCCAGCCTGCAGCCTCTCCTTTTTACTGTTCATATCGGGTTTTGTATCATTCATGTCCTGCTAGTATTCCCTTCTACAAGATATTTTGGCTTCCCATTCGGTGTTGTTATCAGTCTTGTTACTCATCAGATACTCCGGGTTTCTGTTCTTATCTGCCCTCTCCTTCACCAGTAGGTTACTGCCTGTTTCTCTTCACTTACCACTCCTTCCCATTCAGCTCAGGCTGTTCTCTCCTTTTTCCTCTGAACTGTAGCACAGAGCAGACAGCTGACAGGTTGCTTAAAATCTTCAAAAAGACATTGGAGGATGTACTCCTCCTTGCAGATGTCACTTCCATCAACCCCAAAATTGTTTTTCAGCAAAAATCATTTGCTGTCTTTTAGAATAATGATAAATTTCACTTCAATTTCAGAGTAATGCTTAGAAATTTGGTAAAGTTAAAAACATTTCTGTGTATCACAGAGAATGCAGGGTAAGCTGAACTCCTACCATTCCTGTTAGTTACCAGTGGAATATATTTTTGCCCATCCACCACATGCTTCCCTGCCCGTGACTTGACAGTTCTGTGTTTTGCAAATGGAATCATGTTAGGCTCTTTTTGGTGCTGTAATGCCTTATCAGCCCTAGGAATTGAAAGATCTTGTTCATGTACAGTTAAACCCTAAAAGAATAAAAGAGCAGTAAATGTGGGCTCATTTTGTACCATGAATTGACTACATTTGTTTGAAAAATAACAAAGCCCTTGAATGATAGCCAAAAAGAATATCAGAGCAAAATAAAGAAAAAGAAAGCTAATAAGCATGCAAGAAGTGCATTCAGTCAAAAGTTTGGGCAGACTTATACTTCATAGAAAAAACTAACAGTGATTATCCAGGCAGCTGAGACATAAAAGAGAAAATGCTAACTATACCAAGAGGAACTGGAAAGACTCACACAGCAAGCGGGCCAGGTCTCTCAACTGTATTCCAGAGTTTGGTAAGTAACCTTGCAAAATTTTCTTCCTTTTAAAATACTGGAGATTATCATCTATCTATCATTTGTTAAAGTACTATGGTTAAAGTACTACGGTAAGTTGCAGTATGTGACATTTCAGGGATAAAATTGCTAATTTTTGTACACTGTTAATAAAAAGATGTACCGTAGTCTCACAAAACACAGTAATTGTTCATCAAAGCTGCTTAGACATATTGCAACTAGGACATCAATCTGAAGCAGCATCTTCTTCAACAAGTTTCTTAAAATGAGAATCTATACTTTCTACTTGATCTTCCTTCTCTCATTCCTTGGAGCCTTCAGAAAAAAACATCTGAAAGACCTTGCTTTCAATTCAAAATGCTTCTCAAAAGGGAACTTCCTCTGGCAGGTCAATTTGCAATGTTTGCATGCTACAATCCAGGAAAGCTGTTATCAAAAACAAAGTCTTACATCCAGCAATAACCACATGTAACAGAAATAAGGTTTTGTTGTTTCTTCTTTTCACTTTGCAAGGGAAAGAAATAGGTTGCACCTCCTGCAACCAGCAGTTCAAGAACATTATTTCTATCTGCTCAAACGCAAACCATAAAATGCCACATTAGAAGTCAGAACAGTATCAGCATCCCCTCCTGTATGTTTGACACCATGCAAACACACCAGCAATGTAGACACTCCTATTATCTGTGTACAGTCCCCAAGAGGTTGCAGGAGTCTGGATCTACACATCAGAAGCAGATTTATTGGATTGTGACTATGTGCTCTGCAACCAATGAATCTTGTATTGGATTAAAATAGTAATTGTACAATCTCTGTGATCCAGAGAACAAGGAGTCATTTTTCACAGTGAAACACTTAAGAATTGGACAGACTCTAACTGCCCTGTGGCATTTGTAGCAGTTCTTTACGTTGCCACATAAATCAAAGACATGTATTTTGACCCTCCTACATATAACGTAGCCAAATAAGAAAAATGACAAAACAAACATTATTGGTTCAATTTAGAGCAGCTTTTCAGAAAGAAAAAGCAATAGTCCACCACAAAAAAAAAAGAAATTCAGTTGTTTACACTGTAACAATATTACATACGTAATTCTATGTATGAAAGAGTTGTTAGACAAAGAAGTACAGACCTCAGGAAACACAGCTAAGAAGATTGCCTTAAGAAACTGCTCAGACAGCTACTCAGATGTCATATGTTCTTTTATTCTGTACAAGAACAGTAACGAATATTACAACTCTGCTCCCCATTCAGCAGACAGACAACTTTCTGAGATAGCTGAAATTTCTCAGGCATCCAGCAAATCTAGGTTGATAAGGAACTGAAGCCAGAGCAAATTTCAAAGACAGAGCCTTGGAGAGAATGATAGTCCAAGGGGACTGTTATTACCCAAGACTCTTACATCTGATTGTTCAAACTCATTATATTACGCAGTTAATGCATTATCTCAGTATCACATTATTGATTCTGTGCTCCAAGCTATCTAACTGCAATTCAAAGAGCTACACAGCGAAGAGACTAAAGATACACTAGTGACACCTGCGGAATGTAGCTCAGATGCCCACCAGAGCACACCTGATGTACATATGGCACAGATTATGCTGACTCCAAACCCCAGTTTGTACTACAAACTGGGTTAAAATTATGAAGTTAGCATGTGGACAAACAAAAATAAGGAACTTCAAACACAAAGCATCTAGGCATTTTAAGTTCATATACACTGCTAATAATTGCAACATCTCTGTCTTCAGTAGCTACATCTGCAGCAACTGCTCAAGTGACAATTACAACCGAAGTCATTGCTGTCTAGCCAGCTAATTCACATTTGGTGGGAATCACTTCCACTTGGTATCCCAGTCTTTGATTTTGAATCATCCTTGGGAAATTCACAATTCCTCCTGATAAGAGAGCAATTTTTTTTTTGCTAACTAAAATTAATATATGTACAGCAGGTAGTGCCAAATTTTTATCCAATTATCCACAATGCAAACATTTTCTAATGAAAAAGAGTTGCTGCATTCAATCACTTATTCTATTTCATGTTACTTGTTTAAATTTAGACAGAAGTGAATGACAGCAAGGAATATTTTACACGGCTTGATAAATTATAAGTCCCTTTGCAGAATTTGGACTCCAAAACACAAAACTCAGACTCAAAGCAAATTATTTTATCTAATCTGCAATCAAAGATCACAAAATATACTTTTTACCCAACCATCAGAATGTCAGTGGAGACTTGATCAGTACAGTTACCTGCCTTCTGCTAAGTTAGGGAGTAGACCAAGTCAGTACACTAGCGAGAAAAACCAATCCATAGCTCCTGCTCTAGTGTCTGTAGGCAGTACCTGTAATGTGTGTCAGACCTCAGTCTGTAATACATCAGTTCTCAAGGTCAGCATATTTTCAGCTGTTCATAAATAGTAAGGAATAGGATCATCATGTCCCACTGCATCCCAGCATGTTCCTTTCTTTTAGCAAGGCTGCAGAGCCACAGCTTTTATTTGAAAAGTTGTAGCAGGCTCAGAGCAAAATCAAAGCTTTAAACTCGACCTTGACATCAACAGATTCTGAAGCATAAAAAAAAAAAACACGTTCAGAAGCATCTCCTATGGGGTATACTGTTTTCTGCATCTGAACCCAAGTGGTTTGAAGATACAATTCAATTTTTCCTTTCTTTCAAGACCCTCCCCATGCAGTGGACGAACAGAGTTACTACATTGCTTAATCACTGAATCAATGTCAAGGTCGTGTGTTTATTTGATTATCTCTGATAGGCTGTAAAAAAAATGTTTCATGCGATAAATGGATCACCATGACTGTACCTTTTTAACCACAGGTGATAGGTACTTTCAGAAGAATGGGAAACTAAGTCATGCCTACCTATCTGAAAATTTTGTTTTAGTGATTTCTTCTTCCCTTTGAAGCCTCCTCCTGCTAAATTATTAAATAGTAGGATCAAAATCATCATGTCTGCGCTATGTTGAACAAAGTTTCCTCTAGAACATGTTGGTTCAGCCCCTGGCATTTGTTGGCAGCTTTCTTTTCCAAAGTGACAGAAAGTCACCTTTGCTGTAAGAGTTCATTCCTATGGCAGTTAGAAGGGCTGGGTAGGGGGATTCTCAAGGGCTGGTTGTTCTAAATGTTACTGTAAGATAAGGACATGCTGTAATTGCAAAATAAAGCAACTGACTGTGAAAGATCATTGCCAGCCAAACAGGCTTTTTCTTTTTTCTCCTCTCATAAATATGTAGGAGCTGTTTCCATTTACTGTTTCAGCTAATAGCCATAGGAATTTTGCCAATTTGCTGTGTTGAGCACATCAGCATTCATTTAACTTTTCTAACCAGGTTTTCCTAGTGATACTCACCAGAAGTATACTGAAAAACAAAAATTCTAGATCCTTTATCATCTATTGCCATTTGAAAAGTTTCCCGAGAAGAAACTCTCATCACAAAATGCTTATACATATACAAACTGTTATAGCTGAAGGATCAGTAATTAAGCATACAATAATGGACCTCTATGAAAAGCTGCCCAGAGTTTGCACCAGCCTGCAGCTCTGACATTCACTGTTGTCCTTTCTAATGTTTCTACAGTCAACTTCTGGCTATCCATTTGCCTTCCTTTTCTGAGAAGAGCTTGAGAACAAGAAGGTCATTGTCAACTTACTTTCACATCAACAAAACAAAATCTAGTTTAATGCAAGAATACAATAGTGAGAAATACCATCTAACACTCCTGCTATGAGCAGTCCTGGAAGGCTGCACTAAGAATGAAGCCTCCGGGAACACATGCCTCCAATCTTGTCAAACAGATTTTGTTAGCAAATCTTCAGCAGCATCCCTTTCTAGTGAAAACCTTTTAATGCAGCAGCAAGAGGAAAATTCTCTAATGTTCAGAACAGTCAGTCACATACAGGGTATCCATGAGTTCCAGAATCTTATCCCAGAATGTCCCTCCAGTTATTCCAATTATCCACACAGGACCATCCCTGTAAGACTCATTTGCTTAAACTCGGTTGCACAGATAAATGTGACTGCAGTTTGACTTTTCATGCAAGTAGTCTTTTTTTCTCCCCTTCCACTCAAGAGAACAGCAAACAAGTTCTAAACTACTAGCAAGAATCTGGCAGAGAAAACAAACCACAGAGCAATTTATAGTATTGATCACTTGGCTGAACGTCCAGGAAGACAATCTGCACTCAGCCTTCCCTGATGTATGCTTAAATACTACACAATAACAGACAGCAGAGCTCCGATGGCCCAGCTACACTGAATTCTCCACATACCTGAGCAGTCTCTTGAAAAGCTGCAGTCACCAAGTCTTTAGCAGCAACCAGCTGAACACTTGCTTCTTGGTTGAATTTTCCAATCCTTCCATAACTTTGTATTGTTTTTCTATAGTAAGTTTATGTAAAGTATACCTACAGCTGGGCAAACACACAGATGTATGCACTGCATGTGCTTATGTGTAAGCAACGGCCCCAGTGCCAGCCGTGCAGGCTGCGTGGCTGTGTGAGGAGAGGCCCAGCAGGCTCCCACCATTTCCGGAAGGTTCTGCACCACCGAGCCAATCAGCAGCGCTGCAGGCGCCTCTGTGGAAACGCGGTGTTGGAGTGAGGGCCCTGCTGTCTGCCCACTGTGAGGTGTGGAGGCCCCAAACAGAATACTGCAATAAGGAGAAGTATGAAGAAATAACTTATCTGTAGTTTCTTTAGAGAATTATTTTCCTTCGGCAGTCACTCACAATTCTGTACCTCCCTGTGCTGGCCAGATTTCTGCTAGCAGTGACTGGCAGCAGAGCACCTATGGAAGGCTGACACTGCTAAAGAGCTGACACAAGCAGTGCCAGCCAACATACCCGAGAGATACAAGAGAAGAGGAATGGAAGCGTTATTGGGAGTGGCCAGAAAAGATTCCACCAAATCACACAGATGAGGGAACATACCTGTATAGGTGCATGAGGGTGCCATGTTCTCACTGCTTCCTGATAAAGCAGTGCTCATATGCACATTGCAATGAGTCACTTTCCTCAGGTGCATCCCCCATGTCAACTTAAAGACTTCTCTGGAGCTTTGTCCTCTCTTTGGAGGTAAAAGAAACTGGAGAAAAATTAACTACCAACATTTCTGAAGAGTAATGGGTATGGCATATCCTGGTCTGGAATGATAACTTTCACGATGGCCTCTTCACATGCTGCCTTTCTAAAAATCTGATTAAACTATTGACTTATTACTTTACAGCAAGGTTTTATAGATTTGCCAGAAAATCTGGAAAGTTGAGGAAAAGTTAGGTCTTTATTTTCAGCTCTCCTATCTTTAGGCTACTCTCTTAATTAGATTATAAACTATTAAATGCTTTCCATCTCTTCATATGGTGAAATGATTAAAAGGTCTCCAACAGTTTTGTGTGCCTGTTGCAGTTTAAGACTGGCAATTTTGCTGCTAGACAAGTCAACTTAGGAAAGATTTGTCTTATTTACTACTAGAATCATAGAATTAGCTAGGCTGGAAAAGACCTACAAGATCATCCAGTCCAACCATCCACCTACCACCAATAACTACACTAAACCATGTCTCTCAAAAAGCCTGGAAATTTGTCTTTTGTTCTGTTTTCCCAAGAGGAAAAAGCTTCTAGCAGTTCGCGTACAGAACTTTTAAAAATCTGTTTTCCATACAAATAACAATGATAGACAGTTTGAGTTTATTCCGTTTTCCAGAGATTGTCAAAGTAAGCCAGGTGTCCTTAGAGTCCCTGTGAATAACAGCATTCTCAAAAACTTGAGATATTCCTGCTGCTGTTCCTTCACATTTCATGAAATTCAAAACAACACTGCAATAAAAATGAAAGTGGAAAAATAGGATCTTTAAAAGAGAATGGTTTTGTCAGACTGATTCTAAAAGTGTTGAAATAAACTTTCTTAGACAAACTGGCCAGTTATTTGCTTTTATATCTCAAATGTTCAAAGGAGAGCTTACTGTTACAGTGGAGACTGTGCAATAAAGCTCTAAACAGCACACGAGAGTCTATTTAAAAAAAACACGTGCATTTTATGCTGTTCACATTTAAGAAACAAGGGAATTAAATAAGAACAAAAGTAAAATCTCATTTACCATTCTAGTTCAAGTTGAAATGTTAAGAACATTTCTAGAATTTGAACAGAAATGAAATAATAGTGTATCTTCCATAATAGCATATCTTCCATTCCCTTGTAATTGAGAATTCCTGTATTCATGGCTTTGCTTTTATAGGGTGAAAGAAAACATTAACATATACAGGTGCATAAAGACTGTTTTTTCCACTGGTAGCATATACTAAACTTCCTGACTACAAAGTAGAAATGAAACAGAAAGCCTAGGAGTTGTGTTCTGTGCAAGTTATTGCAACCAAAGAAGTTTAAACCTACCTGTTAAATTTCAGCTGCCATGATGACTTATTCCAGATAATACAGTATCTGGCTTGCCTTCTGCCATTTAAAGTTGAAGTGGAAAGGTGAGTGTAAGAACAACCTGTGCCTGCATTTATGATTATACTCATTGCAAATAAAAAGATACAGAATAGCTTCACTGATCATAGCGCAGAGCCAGCAAAAAAAATAATGAAATAGATTAAAGATTTTCTTAATTGCACACAGCTGCTTCAGTATTTTACTCAATTAACTTACCATCTCTATTTGTATGTACATTAATCTATATGCATGAAAAAATGCCAACATTCATAACAAAAAGCATTTAGCAAGATTTGCCAAAAATAACAGATTTCTGATTAAAAAGAAAATATGAGCTTGCATGAAAGACAACCTTCATGTTTTTGCAATCAGGACATGTGATAGTCTAGACCATGTAGTGCTCTACTGAACACAGGCTATACGTGTTTCAGAAACCATATGAACCATACTTTCATGGTACTAAATGTATCCATTAAAGATATCAGTAAGATCACAGTGAAAATGCAGCTGAAATCAGAATCCTATTATATATTAGTTTGAATAATAAAAGGAAGTATTTAACTTCCAGAAGAACATAAAATACAGCATTCAAAAAGAAGAGTAGAGTAAAATTGTGATAGTAAATAGCAACAAAGCACTTCAAGTCTGTTAATTTTCAGTAAAAAAAAAATTAACCTAGTATTAATAGCATTGAAATAGACTATCAAGAATATTCCTGTCAATTGTGTGTTGTCACGAACTGAAATTCCTTACCTCAGTAAGGCACTGTGCCCTTTCTTCATTTGCAAATGCCCAATTGAAAATGACTGTAGGTTATATGTAACTTAAGTAATTCTAGTGGACTTGCAATATTTTCTTGGAGAGTAAGAAATGAAAATCTTAGGGAAGCAACTGAAAGGTGAGAAAAATCCAGCTACTTGCTATTTATATTGTTTTTTAAATGACAGAAATTGCAACCAAAATATCTCGGCAAAGAATGAAACAAGATTTTTACTTGAAATGTCTACCCGTGGTGTTTCTCAGGTGGCCCACATGGCCAAACCTTCTACTGTATCTTAATTTTAATTTACACATAATTTATATTTCACAATTCCACCAGCCTCTCTGCGTATTGCATATATGCAATTCCACTGCTAACAAGAGAAATTTGTTTGAAAGCTTTTTTCTCTAGTTTCTCTTTTTATGTGATAGAGTAATAAACTCAGGATGGTATTTTTATGTAGTAGAGTCTCAACCTGAATGTTAGTAGCAAATATCACTCAGAAAACTTGTAGAAAGAACTGAAGTTACACACCCAACATGACTCCAGTTTTTGAATTTCCCTCTTCTTAGACATTGTCTGGAACAGTGTTACACCAAGTCAAACTCCAGCAAACAAAAAGCCATTTTTCTATTTGACCACACATTGAGATGTAACATCCTTTGATGATGAAGCTGAACTCAGCTATCCCATCTTCATCACATTTTTATATTGAAATAAGTCATGTTACTAACTGAGTTGAGAAATGAGAAGTTATGCTCAGAAATATAGGGTATAGGCTGTATATTCTGAAGTCATTTCCTACACCCATTGAGAATTCTCACAGTAAAAAAACTGAGCCTACCAAGTCTAGGTAACAGGTAATGCAAATCAAATTGTTGTAAAACCAGGTCTCCTCTTAAAGGCAAATACAGTCAATGAAGTTATTGTATCATCTTCTATTTAACTTGCATTTAATTACTTAAAATAGTAAGATGAATACATTTGGAGGATTAGATCTCTAAAATCCACTTTTAGAGCTATTTCTTCATCTCTGAAAAACGCATTGTTTTCTCTGCACAATAGGCATGCACAAATAGATGCCCTAGACTACAACAAAATGAAACAAATAGTTTTCTAAAGTTCTACAGAATGTGCGAAGGATACCTCTAGCTGTTCGTTAAATTTTGTTATTGAAATGTTTTCTGCAATAGCCTACAGGTTTTGATACAATAAATTAATTTTAGATTTTCCAGTTTTTCCACACTAAAGTGATTGTCCTTGCTAATGTGTACGAGCCAAAATATACCTGGCCATGCTGAAATCTTTCACTCATAGCACAGCCATGCAGGTCATGGTAGTTCAAGAAACTGTTTTGGCTATTCTAAATCAGGGCTGGCAGCATTTCATTGAAAACTACATTTGCCACTTTCCATCAAGGGCAAAGGATTTATTCTTTCGGACTACATTCCAATACATGATATTATGCCTGGGTAACAGAAAGCAACAACTGCTTTTTTGTTGTTGTTTTCACTGTACTGAAACGGCACATTGTCAAAACTGTGCATTTCTTATGTATCAAAGGATGCAAAAGATGCTGCAGAAAATTGAGTCAAGTGTCCAAAAAGCTTCCCAATGCACCTTAGAAATTATGGAGTTATATGCATGTTAACCATTTCTGGCATAGAAACATACCTTTAAATTAAAACATAAAAAAAGAAGGATAGGTGATAAATTTATTCAATTTTATTGGCAGCATTTGTTCAAATCGTTTTTGAACCTGAATGGTTTTTACTTTTTTTTTTTTAATCTTTCTCCATAAATCAAAGTACTTCAAAAACATACTAGATAAAAAGCAGTGGAGGAGGAGTTAGAGAGAGGGTAATGTATGAGACTGTTCACTGCAGGGCACTTTGCCCTCAAGTCAGCTTTGCTACTGACATAGAGCCAGTGGCACCACTGCGGTGGACAAGATGTAAAGATCAGGTTGTAGAGCCCAGCATATAATTGTTATATTCCACAGGCATAGCTAACCATACTTGTAGGGGTAATGACAAGCTATCCACTGAAAATACCTACCAGTAGTTTAATCTTTGTTCCACCCCACCATTGCATAAAGTTAATTAGCCTGAATATCAGGTCTTTTATTCTGCCAGAGATAATTTATTACTGTTATACAGTAACATGTTATGTATATGCAAATTTGTATGTTAATTCATATGTATATTTCTACCTTGAAATAAGCAACTTCAAGAGGTGAGGGGAGTGGATCATGAAATATTTTACACATACCAAAACTACATACGTAGAAAGGTATTGGTGATGCACAAAACATGGAAGCTATGTATAAACATAGAATGTCATTATTATTGTCTAACTACTACAACTAGGCTATTTCACCTGTAGATGTCAAGGATAACAGTTAATTTGTACAAAATAGATAAATGAGGTGGAAACTAATCAGAAGAGGGTCTATCTATCTGTTCTTTGACGATAAATTACACTGCAACAACCAGACAGTAACTGTGTGTTCTACCTGGCTGAGGATAACTTTCAGCGTCATTTCTCATTTTTACATATCAGATCTGAAAGCACCTCTCACTCTTTGAGGTTCAGCAAAATGCAAAAACACTAATGAAGTCCAATCAACTGGTAACAGATGATTTTAACCAGGGAAGTAACAATATGAAATTCTACTATGTCTGTAATAGATTACTTCTCTCAGGTTACTTGTGTGCATGTCATCTCTCATATCTTCTGAACTTAATGGTCACGGTGGATTGCATTAAAATGGTATATATATATTCTTAATAAATTTGTACGGAGCTACTCCAAAAGCGTATGTGGTTTAATTGCATTTTAGTTTAAGAATATAAAAGTAGTCATTGTCTTTTTTTAGTAGGTTATGTTATAGTGTATGAAAACAATTATTTCAATACACAGAATATCATTCTTTGACTTAAAATCTGTATGCTTAAATATGCCCTTACAATCCATAAGAGCTGCTCCAACAGTAACGCCTTCTATTTTATGATGTCTGTCCACAGTGTCAAAGGTGGATAATGGTGGTCTGGCAGTAGATGCTGAACCTTCCCACCAATATTCCATTACACGTTGTTGCTGTGTAACAGATGGCAGCAGAGGGACACTTGACAAAATAGCATCTGACACAGAAGTGCAGATAAAGCAAAGGTGTGTCACTGAATTCCTCCACGTGGAAAAAATTGCACCCAGTGACATTTGTCAATGGTTGCTGAATGTGTTTGGAGACCAAACAGTGGTGCCCTTAATATTTCATCTTATGCTGAAAATTCACAGATTTACCAAGGAGCAGATTTACTTTAGCAAAAAAGAACAGCTTCAAGATCAAAGACAACTAAGTAAATTACACAGTTCAGAGCTTTGGTTTACACATATGAAGGCAAGAGCCTCTCCTTCTTTCCCTTCTGATAAACACTGACATGAAAGCAAGCAGCTTTCTGTAGAATTCACAACAGTAGATCTTTGTTTCGTCCTCCTGAGGCCAAGACCTCCAGAACTGGATCAGTGTGACTGAAAATGACACAACAGTTTTTTTCCCCCCAGTTATAAAACACTGCTGTTTGGTTTCCCTTAAAAATGCCAATTACGAGCTACTTATTTACAAAAAAAATGTACAGGCTGGCAGAAGCTGATGAGGAGCTGCTATTTATGATCACAGATTTATCAACAGGGAACATGTTAAAACAAATGAAGAGGGGGAAAAAGTGTATTTAAGCAAGTAAAAGAGACTAAATAGAAAAACAAAATTTACATTATGATGAATGTTAGGAATTCAGTTTAACAAAATGTAAACCATACATATGGTCTTCCACAAATTTAGAGGTCAAATACAACTTCATTTCTTTCCCTGCCATCCCTCCTTTATAAATCTTAAAAGCACTGATAGCCAAGCAAAAATAAAACTTCTCTTCAAAAGTCTTTAAAAGAAAAGAAGCTGAACTACTGTTATGAGGTAATATTCACACAGCATGCTGCAAAACAATATCTGCTTTTCACAGAATCATAGAATTAGCTAGGCTGGAAAAGACCTGCAAGATCATCCAGTCCAACCATCCACCTATCACCAATAACCACACTAAACCATGTCTCTCAACACAACATCTAAATGTTCCTTGAACACCTCCAGGGATGGTGACTCCATCACCTCCCTGGGCAGCCCATTCCAGCGCCTGACCACTCTTTCAGAAAAGTAGTATTTCCTAATGTCCAGCCTAAATCTCTCCTGGTGCAACTTGAGGCCATTCCCCCTTGTCCTGTCACTAGTTACAAGAGAGAAGAGGCCGACCCCCAGCTCACTACAACCTCCCTTCAGGTAGTTACAGAGAGCGATAAGGTCACCTCTGAGACTCCTCCAGATTTTTATAAAACATACATACATTTTGAAAGCAGCATATAAGAACCCAGTCTGCAACGGTGAGCAGATGTTCCTGGAGTAGTCACATGAGCAGCCATAGGTATCCATGGAATCATCCCGGGTTTTAGAAAGACAAAAAATAATCAACAAAACGTCTCACCACAAGAGAAAAGTCTCATCATGATAGGCCAGTTCAATTTTGCAGATTCTTGCAAAATCAAAATTGCTGAGAATTTCAGATATCCTCTAAATGTTTTGTTTGAGAATACAACATGGCAAATGCATGTCAAGAATCACTGCATAATTTGATTTTTTTCACATATACTAATAGCCAGCACCAGTATTAACTTGAACACAAAGTAACTGTGCTTTCCTCATAGTCTAAGCAAGGGGGATATATGTACTTTGGAAAAATCAGATTTTTAGAAGCAGATCTTATGCCAAAAATAAGGAGCACAGACTCAGCCGCTGACACAGAAATACAACTCAAAGCACGGACAGATTATTTGTATAGGTTTGTGCAGAAGTTACACAAATGCTGGAATTCTAAAATTACAAATCTGTTTCTTATTTTTCCTTGAGTTTTAATCATTCACCTGCAGCACAGATTAATCAAATGCTTTTCTCTGGAGAAGCTAATCTGCTCCTAGTTTTTCCATTCCTTCCATTTTTCCTAAGAGAAAAGAATGGCAGGCTGTGTATACCTCACAGCAGCGATGGCTGGAGTGGTTAATAGCAATGCTGTTTCCAGTCAATTTTAGCCTAAGCAGCAAGTTCTGTCCAAGTCATTCACAAATAATCCAAAGTGTCAGATGGGGAGGGATTCTCTCCTGCAAGACTAATGCTATATAATGAAAATGCTGACAGACTTCTAATTATCAGTGGCACAAGTGGGTGCTACTATAATAAATCTCTTTCCTAAACACAGATGAATCAAAAAAACTAATTAGGATCTTCATCAAAGCTCTCTAGGGTTAAAGCTAGTCAAAAAGATTATATTGGACATTCTACTCCAATAGAGTTTATAATGAGGACAGTCATTTGGTTATAGTGAAACATCCCAAACTGATAGCCAGAAGGAAATGCATCACATTCTGCTGACATAGAAAGATGCTATGTAAAACTGCATCACAGTAAACGTGTATACACATTATAGTTTTACTTTTTCCCCAATTCCTTGTTTTTTTTGTTTTTTAACATGAAATACACTGAAATAGGATCAACAAAGGCATGAAGCCCTGCAACAACTACAATGATGATAATACACAAACTTTAAAAGATTTTCTCAGTCTACATTTTTTTTTTTAGTAAATCAAGAAAATGGACATGGATCATTAGTGATCTGGCAAAACAAAAGCTCTGGATATCTATTTTGATCTCACTCTTACCCTTCCAAGAAGATACACCATAGGATCATATAACAAGACACTCAATTCAGAGAGCAATTGCAAACTAATAAGAAACAGCAAATCAACTCTGCAGCAAAAGACCAAACGTGGAAATATATCAATGTAAAAACGAAGTTGAATAATTCTGAATGTATTAGCTATAAAATATTATAACATGTTTGATAGCATACTAGAAACATGAAAAAAATCAATCTTAGAAATTCATCTTTATAACAGCCAATCAGAAAGGATGTTTTTTTCTGACGGAAATGCAGTATTAGCAGTAAAATTTTGTATACACACTATGCAAAGTTTTAAAGCCTTGACACTTAGCTCATTAAATGGTAACATACATTCCTAGAGTTGAGTAAACCAATCTAAAATACTGTCAAAACCACATTACTTCAAGTTTATTTAAAAGGTTGTTTTTCACTTCAAGTAATGGAAAACAACTGCAAGTGTCATCCAATCTTTCATTAATATCATGAACATAAACCAAATGCATATAACATGCACATTTAAAACAGTAGAAATCACGCTTTTAAAAGAATAACAAAGTCACAAAAACCATCTAGGTAGTTAAAATATTATAACAGGGTTTCTGTGATTTGGAGATAAAACATGTATAAGATGTTAAGTTATCAATGGGAGCTGAGTGTTAGCCTGTCCTTCCTGACTTCAAAAGCCTTGCCATAAAGCACTGGATTATCACAGCAATAAGAAATCCTTTAGCATTATCTAAGTAGCAGTAGGAAAGTACACAGAAAATAACTTGAGAAAACCATGCTGATGTGATAAACAATTAATTAATTTAATTGCAGCTGTCCCAATAAGGTAAATTATTCTCCTAACTGCACAGAAAGGATAGGAGAACAAAAATCACCTCAGCTGAAGTTCTGACTGAGTTTACAGTATGGTGGTACTTTCTGCCTTGATGCCTGCTCAAGCTACAACACTATCCAAAAATACATGTTCAACAAAGCCCAGAAAAAGCAATAACAACATATTGTATGGATCTGGCAAACTCAGTGAAATGCCTGTCGTTTAAAATTCAACCTGTACTTCTGAACTTTCTACCTAAATTATGTTTCTAAATACACCTATTCTAAAATGTTATTTTTTGTTTTTGGAGCAAGATTGAATTTTGACTCATTGCACAACAATCAAGCAAAACTAAAAATGAAACCTGGATACCTAGTAATTTTTGTCAAGAGAATGTTTTTTTGGAGGCTGGAAAGATAGAACCCCATCTGATACCAGAACATCTGTTACTTTCTACAAAGAAACAATATAATAAGAATGGTAAAGCAGTGTACAGAATTCACAAGAAAGTTACTTTCAGTTTGGTATTTATGTGCAATGTTTTACACCATAGCAGAATATTACCAGACATGAATTTGGTTTTATGAAATGAAGCCACAAAGCAATACATGTGAAATTCACATTATGAGCTCAGATACAACATTTAGGCACTGGTCAGTCAAAACAAACTCGCTTTCAGTATGGGGTTCCTTTTCTATCTTTTTTTTCAAGTGGACTTTTCATGGGAGCACCATCTAAGAATAGCAAACATAATTAAGGTCCTACAGGATGCTGTAATACTTGCCACTAAGGGATAGAAAATTGGTCATGTTGTAAGGAAAAGGAATTCTCTGAGATATTTTCTGGGGTGACATACAGAAAAAGGAAAACATTCAATGCTTTTAACAATAAATGAAGACTTACTGGAAATCTGTGAATACTTAGAGTCATTAATGTTGATGCACATACCTCCAAGAAAGTCTAGAAAAATAATGTTTTAAGCAAATAAAAACGAATATAAATTTGTCATTTTTCAGAAAAAATTTGTCTTTTTTTTTGTTCTTTCCTCTCCCCCCCCTCCCATCTCCCGTGCTAAACATTTCACTTAAACTTTAAAATATAACAGTGTTTTCAGACAACTGGAACATCTAACCTGAGCTTATACAAGATTTGAATAACAATGCATTACAAGTAAAGATTCCTACAGGATGGACAGTTTGTATACCTCTGCGTTGCTGACAGTAGAGTTTTAAATAGTGTTTTTCATAAACAAGTCAAACCTACAAGGTAGAGAAATTTCAAATGATTAAAGGGGGAGAGCATAAGCATGTCTTAAGCAAAGTCATTAATAGTATAAAATGTTCAGCATAATAGCCTGATAAATGAGCTTTCATGCATCCTACTCAGGATTCACTCAATTTCAATATGCCTTTTTTAATTACTGAATGTAAATGAATTGACCTTGAGCATGACTTGAATGCTGGCTCATGATTCTTTACAAGAATACTTAGTTCATTCAACAATGCCAGCAGAGTAAATTTACAGTCATTTTGCTTCTATAGTCCAAGTCAGCAGAGGAAGTTAAAGCATTTTTGCATAGCATTATTCTTGCCAGAAAGCTGAGGTTACCTTTATTGTAGTGTGTGCATGACTACACAAGATAAATACAGTCATCACATATGCAAATTCTGTAGTAAATACAAAAAAGAATAAATCTACAAAGAATCTGCAAAGATTGTTTCACTTCACTCTGTTGAAGCACACATTCCTCTTTTGCCACAGTAAATTTTAATTAGGTGGAATTTACTATTGTCTGCGTGAAACATTGTGAAAGATCAATTCCTTGTGTTATTTTCAACAGATGACAACCATTTCAAGTACACTGCAGTAGTGATCAGCTTCAATGGAATACATTTCGGAATTTTTTTCAGGACTTAGTTTGGTTCAAAATCTTTATTTTTATGGTCATATTCAAAAACATATTGGAAAAATGCCTGAACTTCAGAAATCCTTTAAAACAAACAGGTATTGTTCCAGCATGTGATCGACCTCTCACAATGTTCTTCTGTAACTGACATAGCCTAGAAGCAGAAACTGGTTTCATGTCTTTGAGACTAAACCATCAGAATTTGTTTCATTACATTTACATCAGTAGTTCAGAATTCCATTTTCAATGAATTTGAAAAAGCAACTTCTGTCTTCACTGTCCTTTTAATGTTTTCATTTAGGATATATTCTAGTCATTTCAGTACTGAGACATGAACTTACATTGCAGTGTATCCTTTTCTCTTACTTCAGACTATTTCTATTAACTAAGCTCATTGTGCCTGGTAAATTAATTTCTTCAGATGAAAGCAGGGTTTGTCTTAAAACCATATGTTCCAGGCTCAGAAAAACAAACCTCGTCTTAAATGGCCTTCACTCAGTCGGAATTTGCTTGGTTTTGACTATGTGGCTCACTATATTCTGTTTCCACAAACAGCAATTCACTAAGTAATAAAAATTCTCCATGAGAAGTGAAAGCTACAAAAGTTTAGGAAAAAAAAGAACAAACACAAGGTCTAGAGGAATTGTTTTTAAATTATAGGCCTTTACAGACAAACGTGTATAGTATCAAATTAAAATAAGCAGAAAAGTAATGAGATCATTTCAGATATGTCACTTTATCTTCTGTAAGTGTGGTCTACTGCAAATGTTCTTGAAATACCCTCTTCTAATTTGTTGTAGTAATATGAATCTGGTTTTGGAACCAGGCCATATCTTTTCTTTATGAAGCAA
The DNA here is from genome assembly GCF_002078875.1 of Numida meleagris. Lineage (NCBI taxonomy): Eukaryota > Metazoa > Chordata > Aves > Galliformes > Numididae > Numida > Numida meleagris. The sequence continues at coordinate 7,509,731 of NC_034418.1, read as the reverse complement.
TTTTCTGATCCTCTGCATTTATTACAGCCGTAGTCCTGACAGTTCATACCTGACCTTGATTATCATTTCATATTTATACAATAATAAATGAAATATTCTGTATGAAGCTGCCACAACAATCATGGTTAATGTCGCTTAATTCTGGAGCGGGATTCTTGCTTATTGTTTGTATCTACCTAGATTTGAAACGTGCTAGAAAGGACAGGATAACATAGAGAAGAACCATCTGAGGAATAAATGAGGAAAAGGACCAGTCAGTTGTAATTACTAAATAAATGAAATATAAAGCCTGTCAAAGCAATTAAACACTCTCCTCTCCCCTTTTTTTTCCCCCTTTCTTAAGAAAACTGTAGGTGTATATTTGCACTTCTGGTAGTAAATGCTGTCTCCTCCTTTTTCAATTAATGAACAGGAAGAAAACTGACTTTGAGTTGCCTTATCTATAAGATTTTTACATTTAGAACTCAAAATCATAGTTCTTAATGAAAGTTGTAAACACAAGATTTTCTCATTTTTTCTGCGAATATTTATGGCACACATGATATTTGAGCATCACTATGTTATCTTTCAAGATTCAACACTTAAATTCATTACGTAGTCTGTCATAGTCCTCAATTATCATTTATCTTGTAGTTTCAAGATCTTGTGCAAAGCTATTACTCTGAATTCCCATTCACTTCTTCACAGTTACTCTGAATTTATCAAGACTGGGAAACAGTCCCTGATGTGTACTATCAGAAAATGAAGCTTTGACCTTGGAAAAATCACATGCAGAAGAAGGAAGAAACAAAACTGCTCGCCTTAAATGGTTACTCATTCCATATCCCTCAGATTATTACAAGTGTTAAGTAATTAAAAAGTTCAGCAGCACATCATGCCAGGGCCATATCTTTATCACTTCCACCGATCAACTTTTAAGAATTTTTTTTTTCTCCTATATAGTGTATTTAACCATATTATTTAAAATGTCTCACTGTGGGTGCAATGATTAGTTCCTGCAGAAAGCTTTAACTAACTTTGCAGAATCAAGCGTGTGGTCAATACTGCAAAATAATCAACCTCATGCCCATTCTGGTTCAACTACATATAGTGAGAAAATGTTAAGGCGTGGTTAGGTGGTACCATGAATATTACTTTGAATATGTGGATCATCTTTTTTCATTTAACTTGATCCCACTCTAACAACTAAGCTTTTTGTAATACAGCATTTGGCCTACTTCCTCAGCCCAAACTGGTATATTTAAGATTGTGTTTTCTTTGTACATAGACATTCACACATCTTCAGATCATCAATTTTAACTGAACAATTTTAAGATTTATGAAGTGGGTAAGAAAAATGGCTGAAACATAAGCACTGCCCATTACAAAAGAATTATTTTTAGAACAGTAGTATATTATCAATGTCTTTAAAACCATAGTAAGAAAATATTACTGCCTTGCTATGCAAGAGCTGAGGCTGAAAACACATCAGCTAGGATAAGTTTGCAGATAAAGAAATTAGTAGCAAGAACTTAATGTCTAGTTACAGCTTTTTTAGGTTGAAGATAATCAGTAAGCTATCTAAAAATATTTTTACACCATCTAAATATATTTTTATGCCATAAAATCAAAATTAAGATATTAAAAAGGAGATGATGGAATATCAAGAACTTTCGTAAAAGTATTAAAATCATGTAAGATAATCCTCACAAACCTCAAGTCAGACTGCGTGCCTGGCTGCTGGCTCTATTCTATGCTGCATATTCTAAGGACACGGTGAATGGATTAAAGTAAGCTTTCCTAAGTGCTTAGAGGCTTCATCACTGAGCCTTAGGGGATCAATTTTTCTAATGTGAAAACGTAATTCAGATTCTGCCTCTCATGAATACCACACTTTTCTGTCAAATTAAAACTCATGTTTAATAGAAAATTATGATATTGGTCTTTAACATTCTTGTCTTTGCCTTCAGCCCTTTAAACAGGAAGATTTGAGGAGGAAGATATGTATGAAGATATGTACTTCAGGCTTCGAAAAATCTGAAATATGAGAGATGCTGATCTGGTTGTACAGGGATTCACCAAGAATGAAATATCATAAACCTACAACATTTCTCAAGTACAAACTCTGTGGGTTTGTTGCAAAGATTGAAGAAACTAAGTAACTGCTGACTAATTTGTTTGCAGATGGTTTAATTTTACTGAAATCTGAACAACGCTTTGTATTCAATGATAAAATACTTCCCCAAACCTTCTAAACCAAAAATTTGAAGAAAATTATCCTGGAGTGGAATAGACTTCATACAAAGCAACCAGGTTTATAAAGCCAGAGCAAGAGTTTAAACTTCCAAACTGCAAGTCAAACCTCAGTCTGAAAAGGAAATCATACTAAGCTTATCTGCTGAACACCCAAATTTCCCTTCTTATAGGCAAAATTAAGAAACGCATTAGAAATTTACAGCAATTTTATCATATCAATAACTGGATAAACCTTGTACTATTATATGTACCAATGAACAATCATCTACTATGCTAATAAAGCCTATCCAAAACCAGAATGCAGTTCTTAAAGACACCCACAAAGAATTCTTATTCCAAAATACAAAATGGAATGAAACATGACAGTCTTAGACACTCTGACAGTCTTTGGAGGGGAGGGGGAAGGGTAACGTCAAGATAAATTCTACTTTAAAAACAAAAAACTTCAACACCTCTTGTATGCCTCACTACATCATAGCCAGAGCTATGGAAGCCAGGCAGTTACTGAGCCCTATTAATGAAGCTGCTGAAGAGAAAACAGATTTTTATCAATTACCATGTTCACCACATCAGGCATTTCCATTCTGAATATTTGTGCATTTTCAACAAAAAGCAATTTAATCCAAAATAGTCTAATCTATTCCTAAGGTTAGTTTTCCGAAAAACAGTCTCAGAACAGCCCCCTCTCAAAGCTGTCATCTCTCAGAAACGTGTCGTAAGTCTGACATTTGATATGATGGGGAAATATAAGAGTTGCTTCAACTACAGTATGAGTCAAGATGAAATGAAGCCTCCTGCACACAGAACTAGTCAAGGTGCTACATTAAATTCTTTACTTTTTTCTTTTAACATTTAAGGAGTTTTATCATGATCCTGTATGACACTGAGCTGACCTATAGCTTTATTTTAAATTTGTCCACATCCAGAATATCAAAACAGTTCCACCATCTTTATTTTACTGTCTTTAGCATCGGATGAACATTATAGTTAGCAGACATACCTGAGAATGCAGAACAGGCAGGAGTATTCCCATACTATTTTCACCTACTGTAAGCATGAAACAATGAGAAATAAAATAAATTTGATAATGAACCCTATTCATATAATTCAGATGTGAAAAATGCCATGCTACATACCTATATACACACATGCCAATATCAGGATGCTGGCTTGGGCTTACTTTGTGTTTTATCATAACTTGACTCCAGCTTCACGTGCCTCGGGGGGGGCTTGCAAGAGTAGAACATCTTCCACTATGATGTGCACAAGAGCACAGCACAACAATTCTACATGCGAAAGACATTTATTAAAGAAAATGGATAGCAAAACAGAGCCCTGTTGAGACTCAAATGCGTATAAAGGAAAGAGAGCATATACATATGTTTATTTCTTTGCGAAGCCTGTGAAGACAACACATAGGAAAAGAACTGCATTAAAGAGAAACTCCCAGCTGGGAGCTCTCATTTTTGAGAACATACTAGGTGGTTCTTTACTAATGCAGCTGCTCCTCTGACTGACACACATTTATTTGCGTACTCAAAGCTTTACAAATAACCAAAATAAAACCAGAAAGCATAGCTGTTTACTTGAGATCTAGCTATTACAATATTTTAACTCTCTGTATCAAAGTGGAGAATTCAGCTACTTATTTATATTCTGCTCACTTGATTCTTGGCTACATCTTGAAAGCAGCTACTTCACTTTTCATTCTACTCACGTGCACTTTACTAAATCCAAGCATTTCCCCAGCTATCACATAGGAGACACAGAATGCTTTAGACAACTATTAATTGGTGATAGCTACACATTAGCTTTTCCAAATTAAAAGCAAGTAAATCAGACAATATCTGGACAAATGGAAGCTTCCTCTGAATTGAATTTGACTCACAAGTTGCCCTTAAGGTATCTGTAACGCATTAATATATGATACACAAAGAAAACTCTTCACTACGCCCCTTCCATTTTTTCCCGCTAACTCCCCCCAAACACCTGTTAAGTATGTACATATACTGAAAGTATTTACCTATATGATCTGTATATTCCCTGATTGTCTTGGTAAAAGAGCCATTAAATACTCTGTGATTTAAGATGCATGATAGAAAATCTCAGAGGACTGAAGTTTTTGCTCTTAATCTACAGAGCTGATGACAGAAAGTGGATGACACGAATAAATATTTCGCTATACTGAATTACAATTGTCCAGCTAACTTGACACAAGAGATCTAGTTACTAACATTACTACATCCCTATTCTTGTGGACATATGTAAACTGAAACTGAGAAGAGCCACCACGAGCTTGTTGTCACACTTGTGCCTTTTTCATACTTCCTTTATTCTTGCCTAATACAAAACAGTTGTGTATATTCTACAAATAGCACAGCACGTAAAGCCTTGATTTCTCTTACAAGCTTGCATGAATGCAGTAGTGGCTGAAATGCTATGACAAGTTTGGGACAGAGAGAATCCTTTCCAAGATTTACTCTCAGCTGCTGTAGGCATGCTTGATGGGGTTAGCAATCACAGACCATCACTCAGCAAAGCAGCACGATTCAGATAGAAACTATTTTAAGCACATCAGCATTGGCAATTTTCTATTTAGCTGCTACATTTTCCAGCTCAATGAACAGAGACAACATGCCTTCTGCTTAGAGACTCACCTTAACACAGAAGGTGGATACCTCTGTAGCTGTAAATTCAATTACTATTCTTCCTGTTTCTCAATTAGCAGAAAATGAACAGTGTCTCTTTTGAGCTTCCATGTTGGTTGAACTGTCCAGAAATATCAGAACACCATTTGGGAGCTTTGTTTAATTGAAGTGAAGAAAAGAGAATATCAGCATTGTCTGGATGAGTAGGCAGGTAGCTGAGGGAATACATAGCCATGCGCCTTTGCAATCATCTGTTTGATTAAAATGGAATTATAGTTTCCCAGCTGTTTTAGATGGGCTACTCAGTATTATCCTTATAGTTTTGTTCAGACTCCAAGATATAAACTTTGCTCCATCATTTGAGCCTTTTATATTTATAAAAGCTAATAATTATTCAGAATGGCTAATGTCAGATACCCAATTCAGAAATAGTTTAATAGTCTTTTCTTCAACTACTAATGTTGTTGCTTTTTTTTTGTGGAGGAGAGATGTGTAATCTGGCTTATCAAATATTCTCCAGCCCTCAACAAATTTGCCCACAAATTCAGTTAGTTCAGATACTCATGAATGAGAACTGCCTGTCGTTCTCTGGCACCCTGCAGTATGACTTCCAGGAGCTGAGCTGCTAGTCTTCTCCAGTCTCAGTTCTGGTCAGATTGTGCAGAGAGCACACAAAAGTGGCTATCCTTATGTGGTTTTTTTGAGATGATTTTAAAGCTGAGGTGTCAAAAATTTGGATCTGTACTTTACTAATGACCTACAAATGTGACAAAACTCCAAAGAAAATTATCTTATACTCACATAGAAAGGAATTTACATTGTCTCACTAGACTGAAAATAAGAGCAAGTAGGATTATTGTGCATAGAATAGCGAAGAAATTAAACCTTGAATGCTACTGACACTAAATTACTAACCTTTGTCACAGATATGGTAACTGAGGTCATGAATATGACACTCCAGTGGTGACTAAAATTCCATAATATCTAATCAGAAATACTGAAACTTCATGTAATCACCTTTTTAAGTTTTTTTTTTTTTCCCCACTGAGTTTTTTGTACTGACCACTAAGTTTTCCAGACCCCCTCAGCAACATCACCAGGGCATAACGTATAATTTTAATGACTGAGGTTGAGCTCTACGCAATTATTCACTGCCTTTCTCAGTGCTTACCTGTAACCCATTAAAGTAAACAGAACTGTGCGTGACAATCAGTACCAAACCTGCATCACCAACACCAACCCTGACTGGATTTATACTTCACCAAAAGACTTTAGGATTCCTCTAGGTGAAAGAGCAATAGTATATTATTTTACAAACCATCTAGGTACAAAGAACTCATAATTTGCAGTGAATACAAAAAGCTATGCTTGTGTGAAATTCCAAAGACACATTAGATTTGACATACAAATTTTCTTGCTTGGTGCTTTAGCTGTGAACTAAAATATTTGACCCAGTCAGATAGCTACGACTACAAGTGAAATAACATCTGTATTTCTTGATCATTCAGTAAGTAACTTCTGGCAGTGCAGTAAAAAGATTCATAAACTGTGTGATTTACTCAATAAAGGAATGAAATTCTTCCTTGCCACCCCAGACTTTGAATTTGATTTACCTGCACAGAACTTTTATAGGTGTATATACCTGTTTTAACCGTAGTCTGTAGGAAAACTGGACTGGTGCACTTAAGATGAAACTTAAAACAGAAACTCATTTTAGAAAAAAAAAGTATAATAAAGACCAGAAACAGTATTTTAACCATTTACAGAAAAAATATTCAACTTCACATTAGGAAAGACATTGATTGATAGAGCCTCTTCCTTCTTCGGAAGATATTTAAGGTAGCGAAATTTTACACACAATTTTAGACAGTTCATCTTCTTACGTCAGTAGCAGACGTCATGGGGAAAGGCTTGCATAAGGTTCAATCTGTTTTTTTCACAATGTTTTTAACCACTTCAGTCCTTAGGAACCTGGCCATTCTAGTGTTGTTTTCATATATAGTCATTGAGTGAAAACACTTCAAATTTCAGAGTATACCATGTCCTGTTTTCATTCCACAGGAGGTAAGAGATTTCAGAAGTTGCATGGCAAAGAAAGACTGTTCTTAAGAAGCTCCAAGGGTAAGCCAACATAATAATAAAGTACCTGTGTTCACCAATGGCATTACTGAAGAGAACGCAGACACTAACTCTGACTTTTCTCCATTCCAAACGTATTAGGGGTCATAAGTCTCTACATTCAGTGTCTGAAGCGTTAAAAAACAAGAAAGCTATAACCAGACAAGTCCACTGCTATCTTACCTCATTACATAAATAATTTTAAGCTTAGTCACAAAATACTATGCCTCCTCCATCTCCAGTTAATGAAGAAGAAATGAGCCAAAGTTACTTTGATTTCTGTAAGATTTTCCGATTTGCAAACTTAGTCAAAAAGTCTCAAACCAATTAATCTTGTAATCTAACAGTATTAAAAAAATTAATGCATGCTGGGAGTTAGAGAATGTGAAATTGAAATCACAGAGCTTGGACTTATGGAGTAACAGTTTTTGACCAGATTCTGGTATTGAACAACCAAGTCTGAAGCTTCTGAACAAGAAAAATAATTTATAAAGAAAAAGCTGTTTTGCAAATTCAGATTAGCTCACAAGCTTCATATACACATGATAGCTCATGTCAGTTACACAGAATCTGATGGCCTTTTTTTCCCCCAAACATCATGTGTAGAACATGACCTCACCTAAACAGAGGCTTAGTGCAAGACAACGTACTATTATTGTACCTATGTAAAGATAAGAAGGATCTTGAATATATTAGGCTAGTATTTTATTCATTCTATGAGATGCTGTATTTTCTTTTACCACATTCCTTATTATCTCCAGTGCAACCTTTTTTTTGTTAAAACACAGACCCTCAAACAAACCTAGCTCCAAGAAATCCTTGTTTTTCTTGTTTAGAAGTATACTTTTACTGGCTTTATAGTTCTAAGAGGCCCCATTTGCCCTTACATATTGCTCTCAGACAAAGCTCATGGGGTTTTTAGGGACACATGCTGACATACAGCAATGTTTTCACTGTCAATACTAGACAAATATAACCAATTATATACCTGTGAACTTAGTCTATTTGAACTGAATAATAGGTAACTGAATTTTGTTGTTTTAATCTTGGCCAAACACACACACGCAAACTAATGTTAACAGTTATCGGAATCTATGGCAACTCAGTGAAAATGTACAAGCAACTTCTGCTTATAAGTTGTGTATTTGTTCACTTAGGTAAACTTAGGTTTACCACAGCACATCTGTGGTAAACAAGCATAACTGCACTTACATTTTTAAGTGCATTTTTAATTTATCTCAAGCATATGAATGAGAAAGTTGAGAAGTTATTTAAAGGCAAGGGGAAAGAAAATTCTCTTATTGTGCCTTAAGTCTGCCATAATTGTGAAATCCTAGTAAGAAAGACTTAATGCATCACCATAACCCATTTTCAGTGTAATTTGTAATACAAAGGCATGTTTTGTATACAATAATCTTTTTCCATTATATTGTTTGTCAAGCTATACTATTATAATTTTAATGTGCACAATAATCAATAAAGTATGGCCAAATGCCTTTGCGATAGACTGTTCAGTCTTTGCTTAGCAGATCATTGTGCACACTCCATGATGAGAAAAATAGTATAGAAATGACCACATTATTGAGCACCGAAATGGTTCTATATGCTGAGAAGCAGTTTTTATAACTCACACAATATTATTGATAGTTAGAAATCTGGTAACTCCTGTGGTAGAGAAACAGTAAGCAAAAAAATGGTACAACTGAATCAATCTCATGTTACAAAACAATACATGTATTTAAATAGCTCTTATTACTGCATTAAGGTAATTGTACCAGCCTTATTTAAATATATACAAAAATACTGGTATATATACACAAATATTACAAGAAACTTATGAAATGGAGAGTTCCTCACAAATTACAATAACTACTAAATATCTAAAACTAAGGATACCTTTATATGCATACTGCCTACATAATTCAAAGTGTGTGAGATGAAAGAGGACTGTTAATTGATACAAAAGTGCAGGAGTTCCCCACTTCTAATGCTCCACAAAAGGGAGAACTTCTCTCCACCGATAGTATCTGCTCACTCTGCACACTGTGCCACTGAACAGTCATCTGAATCTGCTCAAGAGCAAGTCTCCCAGCATTTGAAGGGTTACATGGTTATTTTCTATCCATATTCCTCCTCTTATTAAAGCAGTTCTCATTAAGCCACATTTTGTCTGGTATTCCTTACTGAGACCCAGAGAGAGCTCTGTGTCATCCTTCCTCTCACCCCCCTGACCTCCTGAGTGCAAAAAAGACTGCTTAATTTATTGCCCCATCTGCCTCAAACTTGCATTGGACAATCCTAACCTTGTTAGAACTCAGAAGGACATGGGCAGATCTGGCCAAATTAGGCTTCTTATCCAGTACCCGCTATTCCACCTTGGAACAACACAGGTGAATTCAGTTAAGACTCCACTGTAGGAAAGCTCCACCGAAATCATTTGCAGACCTTGTTCATTGTCCAAGTGAAAAAGAATATGTCACACAGGACACTGGACTGCAATTAATACAGTGTGTTTGGTTTCATTTATCTGCACCTTTAATACAGTGCAACTTTCTGTCACTCAACGTTATAATAGCAGGAAAGCCTAATAGCAATTTGCCAACGAGGCTTTTATTTCCAAAATACGTGATGTAGATAAGGAATAGTTGAAAGCTTAATTACTTCCTTCTAGATCAATGATAATATGTAAAGGTGTTTGTCTTTTTAAGGGAGAAATAAAGGTTTTTCAGCTTAAGTCTCATTTCCTTTGTATATTCTTTAAAAATTCCATAAAAAGTTGAAGATACTTAGTTTTCACAAGGTCAATGGACCAAAAGAAAATAAATGCAATGAAACAGCTGGTACCTGAATATAGGAGGAAATAAGCCAAAAAGCAATATACACTTAAGAATCATAGGGTTTTGCGACTTGAAACCCCAGAATTATCAAACACTTTCCCTGAACATCACACTCCTTTTGAAGTTCAAGCTTCCTTCTCCTCAGTTCATTCTGAATTCAGCCTGCCCAGAGCTCTTGGACTAAGCTTGGCTACTACTTACTTTAACCACCCCAACAACCCTGTCAAATACCAGTTTCTTGTTAGAAGGTACTATCAAAGTCTGACTGGAAAGGACTCTTGGACTTCCAATTTGACCACAGCCTCTGCACATGAAGGATTAACAACATGCATTTCTTACACAAGTGACAAATTCTGAAACAAAAAGGTCAGAAGATCTCAGAGGAATAAAGATATCAAAGCAAGAAAAAGTACCTCCATGCAAATTTTGATGGTAGCTGCCTTTATTTCTTGGGGGAATTGTCCCAGCTTGACTGAAATGACACTCTGAGACACAGCAAAAAGTGAATGTGACCAGTTCTTGTACTTAAGGGTCACCTCTGTCAGACTGTGGTGATAAATAGAAAAGTCTGGCAGTAGAGATTGGATAAGCATGCTCCAGGGAATAGTTGCTGTCTGGAAGATGCTGAAGTAGAAGATATCTTCTTGATTAACAATACTGAAAGCTATACTGGGCATTGCAGGTGAACAAAATATTAAGAGCATTACATTTTATGTGATTATATAGTCTGGTATATACCTCAGAGTTATACCAAAGTATCAAATAAATACGTTCCTTCCGTTGTAGCTATTATTTTAGCTCCTCATTGAGCAAATGAAAATGTTTCCTAAATGGCATTTTCAGCAGTAGTTGGTATCTTACTGAAAATGGCCAAGATTCCAGTAACTGCAAATAATTTCTTTTTTCAAAGAGCTGAAATTAGAGTTTACTGAAACTTAGCTATCAGCCTATATATTTTTTTCCAGAAGGCTGCATTATTGAAAATGAGTTATATGAAATCCAACTTGCACAATACGGAATTTTCCAAGTCTAATCCAAAATTAGCATACACTCCACTTTTAAAGGTTTACACATACAATTGGGTTCAAGAAATGAGAAGCAAGAAAACACTTTAATGATCCATTTTAAAGAGGTAAAATTCTACTGAAGCTCAAAAAGGCATTTTTTGTTTTAAAATAAAGTTATCCTCCTGAAAAAATTTTTCACACCCCATTTAAAGTTTGAAATGGTAGCACTTGATATCAGTATAGTTACAGGAATGAAAACAATTATTTATGCCAGAAACAAACCTCAGTTTTCCCAAAGCACAACATAGAACATAAACAAGAAATGAATAAAAACGTTCAACACATCTATTCACTTGTGGATTAAATTTTTTCCGCATACTACTAATGGTGAGGGCAGATAAATTTAAAATTTGCATAACAGTACGTTTTTAATACATACTAGCACGTATTCGTTATTTTGCAGAAAAATGCATCCACTAATATGCAGATTCTCAGATTTAACACAAATAGATTTAACCAGAAAGAAATGGACATTCGTCAGCATCATTATTATTGTAGGATAATTTCTTTGCCACATTTAACACTTTGATGTGTCATAATGCACATAATAGATTATTACTATAATGGTCTTGACTAAGTAATAAAAACGATTCTCTATTGAATTGTATAAACTCAAAAATAATTACAAGACATTCTTCAACTGAACACTTAAAAGTCAAGGTTCAATCATGAACATATAGCACACATTGACTTGACCAAGTTCAAAACTGGGAGAAGTAAACATTATTAAGTATTGCCAAACACTAAATCATTTAAGATTCTGTCTTTTAAGATTTTGCTGTTTTGAGGGGATGTGAGCTGTTTTTTTATTATTATTATTTTAAAGCTGTCTGACCTCTCTGTTCCTCTCAGGGCCATGTCAGAAAGGCACTATCATTTTACAGAATTTACTTTTTTCCTGGCTATTTTATCCTCGCACATCTAAGAGAGAGATGAGAATGGACACTAGAATGAAAGACAGGTTCTTTCTGTCCTTACAAATACTTTATGTTTGTGAATGAAGATCACTTTATAATACCATCCTAAAATAACTGCAGTGCCATCAATAGGAACATACTTTCATACACTTATTAGCAAACCAGGAGGAGAAACCAGTGAAGGCTTGTTTCCTCTCTAGGACTGAATACCAATCTCCCAATTCAAAAACTGGATCATAAAAACATCTCTTGAAGCCAGTGGTAAAATCATTTATAGCTACTTAGGGTTTTTTCAAAAGACATAAGTCATGCACCAAGAGCAGAACTTGACTTTTCCTGCTTTTTCACATACTTCTACAGTCTTAACAGGAGGTAACAGATTTGTGACTTCATTGATTAAGCCAAATTACTGTCTCCCGCTGTTAGGATTTCCCATGGAAAGAGTAATAAGACACAATTATCAAAACCGTGGAAAATGTGGTGGAACATCTGAAAGAAAATATATCATTGTGGTAAACACTTTCTTCAGAAGCCACTGGAGTCATTATGCATTTCATAAGGCTGGATTTTAACAAATGGGAAGTGTCCTGGATTACTGTTGTTTTAGCACTTGCTGAAATTGTTTTAGAAACTGTTTCTTGAGTACATCAACTCTAAAGTCATGAGCCTGACAGAGCTTTTTTTTGTTCAGAAAGCCTACATAAAAACAAGATTAGAAATATCAAGGTAGCACAATTAGCACAAGCAGTTGCATATTAATAAAGCATTTCTGATTTGCCTTGTCCTTCAAAGAACACAAGTAGAGTGTTCATCAAATGTACAACAACATTCACTAAAGTAGAGTAACAGCTTAAAATCCTGTTTAAATCACACTAGTAATGCACTTTTCCATTCAAATAAGCAGGAAAGCTATATATAACTTACACTGTACAGAAAAAAACATTTTCTAGCCCTACTTCATATAAATCAATTTCAGTCAAAGATAAGGTGCTCTGAGAATCTAATGACTTTATCTAAGAGCAAACCTGCTCAATCAGTGGCTTTTGTTCTCAGGATTATCTCTGATTATTATGGATCCAAAAAGTAGCACAAGGACCGGAATTCAGTGGAAGAAATTAATCTGAAACTGAAGTAGCAGTTACAGAATGAAATTCCAGCACAGTAGCCTCCCAGAGAATGACTTTATAAAGTATTAATGGAGTGTATCCACTGTGGCAATACAATAAGAATTTATCCCAGAGGAATATAAAAAGCAGCATCTTCCCATAATAGGACAGAGACAGCCTTTTTCTGTCTTTTTAGCTATAATGAAATTGCATGCAGTGGTGTGATGCTAGTCATCAAGTTGTTGCTGCGTGAATATTGGTGGAAGCCACTGTTGCAAGAAGTCTTTAAATATAATGAAGTAATAATATCAAAGAGTGGGGATAAAAAGTTTCAGAGCAGCTTTGTGTATGTACTTGTTATTCTTACCACTTGCTGTGAATATCACTGGGAAAGGTCACTTAAATCCAGCAGTTCACAGCATCATGAACTGCTGGCTCAGATAAAGGCATTAGACTGTGGAAGATAATATGTTCTTCCTTCTGTAGGATATTAATCTAAGCTATAGCTCTTGATCCCGACACAGGAATTTTAATTTGCGCAGTAAGAATAGAGCTGAACCCCATTAAAATGTTTTCTTTTGATAATGGTGCAAAATCACAGAATTCCTTTTAACGAACCATTTAAATCCTATTATTTACGGAAGATTAGTGTTCCTGAGCAGGTAGCCAGGGTCTGAGGTCTAAAGATAATCACACTAAGCCACAGTGTGCTATAAAAGCAGGCACAACCAAAGAATCTCTCTGCTACAGTTATGATCTCTGAAAGCTACTTATTTGTGTTGCTGTACTTTTCATGACTCACACCACTTGCCCAATTGATGTGGTAAATACACTGCTGGGTTCTAGTTTATTTCTCTTTTTTACTGTATTGTTATAACTCAAATTAGCACCCTCTGCAAGGAAATGATGATGAACACCCCCGGTACAGTAGGGAAAACACACAGCATTAGCCTCTCTGAAAGCACAAGTTTGGGAAGGATATTGTTTCTAGTGTTTTACTTCTGTTTCTTGCACAGCACTTCTGCAGAGACACAGTAATTCAGACTCTCTTGATTTCTGTAATATTTTCTAGAAATAAGGCTCAGGTCATCTCCACATCTTTCAGGAATATTGTCACACTGAATCATATATTGTAAATATTATTTGTTTTCTGTATATCTAGCTCCAAAGTAAAATATTTTAATGTAAGATACTTTAAGTTCAACTTTCAAAATCCCACAGTAGATTTTGATGGTTATAGATAACTTTTTATCAAGTGAAATTCCAAAAAAAGTCACATCTTTATCAAAGTTACCATCTTCTGCTGTCCAGATGTGAAATTTTCAGCATTTTGGGAAAAACTATTTAAATTACATATTTTGAACTATTCTGAAAGCGTTTGGTTTGGCATTTTGTTTGTTTTGCATAAAACAAACTTAAACTATGAGAAATACTTCAAATTTTTCTCTTAAACACTGCAAAATCAGCCAGAAGCTATAACTCTATTAAGTATCTGGCTATACCAATGTCATGGTTTTGTGATATTCGGTTATTGGTATTCCACATCATAACATCATGTAGTGGATATACCTGGTTCTCAGAAGAGAAGGACTACCACAGTCCCCACGGTACTCTTCTCCTCTGATACCATTTCCAGCCGGAGGGAAAAGATAAAAGCTCGCAGTATAAAAACTTGCAGATCACGAGACCTCGTCCCTTTTTCTGCCCGTCTCTCGTCTTGGCAGCACCTCGCTCTCCAGCCGTCTTATCGTCGGTAGTAGAGTAAGGCCTACCTTGATTTTGGGACATTCTCTCTCTCTGTATTGGATTTATCAGCTTAAATTGTAATTATATTGTATTATAGTGTGTTGTTTTGCATTCCTGTATCTTATTTAGTAAATTAGTTTCTTTCTCCTCAGACTGTTGCTGCTGTTCTTTGCTCTCAGGGCTATCTCCTTACCCTTTTCCCCTTTTCCCGGGGCATGGACCCGTGGATCCCCCGTCCCCTTCGTCACAGAACCGGGCCGAACGCCCGTAAACCGTTGACAACCAATAAGGAGCATCTCAAGCAATATTAAATGAAAATGTGTTTTAAAGCTTCTATTTCAGCTGATGGCATACAACCTTACAGATTAGTATTGGTACAGACTTAAGTTTTCTCTTCAAATATTCCGTACAGCTTATCTGTAAACATAGATATCATGTGAAGTCACTCTTTATGGAAGTCCAGAATAAGTTATCTCACAATTTTTCCAGAAAACTTATTCAGCTATTTGTTATTTGTAGGTGGCACACATGCTTCTTTCTGGAAATATTCAAGCTTACAGAGGTGTGCCACGAAAACTCACCATTCCCAGACTTTAGAATTTGCATATTTTCTGGTTTTGATTTGTTAGGCAATCAGTTTTTTGTTTTCATGCTAGAAGTCCCTTGTGAGGTACTGTGGGCAGAGGTCAAATCACTTCTGTGCTCACATTACTCCTGAAAGTAAACTGGAAACTGCTGTTGAACGGGGAAAGCAAGTATTACTATTTTGTACAAATTGATTTCTAACCAGCGGCCTCTTCTGTGAACCATTATGTGAACATCACTCAGGTGTTGGTAGCAGAAATAGCTTTCAAGAATATTTGTGCAATCCACTTGACACAGAGAAAGATAGCGTGAGATTTTTGGTTACTTCATAGAGCTGATGAGACAATACAAAATCTTAATTCCTCTTCTAAAACATTTAATAAATCTCATTGAGGCATGTCTTCAAATCACTGAAAATTGACATTTCACATATGTTCACAGACGGCTTCCTTCACTGTATGACTTGTATAAAACTTTCAGTAAAGCTCCATTAATTAAAATACAAAATGATAAACAGGATCAAGATGCTAGTTCTCATGAGCACAAACCAGGCTATTTTCATCTTAAATCCTAACAGCACCATCTGATGGAGGATCATCACAACACTACACAAAAGATTCAAAGCGTGCAAGATACTCAATCTAAAAATGTTTTAATACATTCCTTACTTGTGTAATAAAGTTTAAACATGAAATAAGTAACAAAATAGTACATAATAACTTTAATGTAGATTCCTAAATATTAGTAATAATTTAGTTGACAATAACAACAAATTATGCTCCCTTTTAAGTCAATATGTTTTGATTTAGTAGGAAACAAGCCTTGTCCAAGGCTAAGCAAAAAGGAAGAAATGATTTCTTGTCCATACTCTTTCCTGACACTGCTTAATATAACTCTGGATATAAATTTAGAAACATTGGGGAAAAGTTCTATTGCTCACAGGCACTTGGTTTTCAGATGTAGACCAAAATATAAATGAAATGTTGAATGCTTATTCTCCCTTAAATGATACTGAGTACATTTTTTTTTTTTTTTTTTTTTTTAAACAGAGGTCTGTGAATATCAGAATGGTGTAAGACAAGCACACAGACATCACAAAGGTAATTCTGATGTGGAGAGCTATGGGGACAGAAATGGGGGGAAAATCACAGAATGTGAGCTATGGGGCTCACATTCCACAGCCAAATTACATGATTATCAGTGGTTATATAACATCAAAAGCAGTTGCGATTACAGTTATTCCAAGACGTTTTGATGGAAAGGAGATCCTTCAGAAATAAGTAATGGGAAATCAGTTTAACTGTGTCAATATTTGGCACTGAAAAACTGCAACAAAAATTCTTTCAAAATAATTCTCTACCTTTTTTGTCTTTTAATATTAGTTTTAATATATTATTTTTAATCAAAATCACTTCAATAAAGAATCATAATGAATCTACATTATATGCCTTACAATCTGGAGTTTAGCAACTGTTGCAGCACAAGTTAGTAATAACATTTTCATAGACAGTAAAACTGCTTTGCACTCTGGGGAAAACATCTCAGTATATCCTATATTCCATATCTACTCAGTCATTGAGTAGATGACAAGTATTAGAGCATAAGTCATCCAAAATGTAACAAAACCTATGATGTCTCTTCTTTCTTGGCCTCCCAAGTAAAAGTAACTTAAGACAGTTGTTTGGTTCTTGTCTTCACTGCAGAAAGATCCTATAAAACCTCGTTTAAAATCAACAGGAATAGCTTTCACATCACTGTTTGAATTAGTGTTAGAGCTAGTATATATGGAGTAGGTAAAAATTCCTTCCATCAGGATTTCAGACAGTGCCAAAACTATTTGCATAGTTCCATGCTAACACCTTCTCACAGAGCAGATGACAGAAATGAGAAAGTGATGACAACAAAGGCACAGCCATGAAATATCTTTGCTTCATCCCTCTCCTCGTGATTCATAAACTGAATTTACAACACTGAGCTGCATCATGCGGCCCTTAAATTCAAAGGCCTCCCAACTGAACTCATCCAGGAAAAATAAATTCACAAAGAACCTGCCTTTGCTTTGGCAACCTCAAATGGGTACAGTTTACACTGATTCTTCATTGCTGAAATAATTACCTCATCTTTAGACTCCTTCAAACACTTTTAGGAGTTAACCCAGCCGCTACACATTTTCTTATTTTCTGCCATGCAGAAAGCGCAGCCTTCTTCACCAGAAATCATTCTATCTACCAAATCCAAAAACATTCCTGATATGGCTCGTTTTCTTTTGATTTCATCTCAATAGCTTTTATTTGCTCTCATTTTCTAGAAGAACAGCATATTTCCCCATAGGCAAAGGTGAATAATCTAAAAAGTAAATTTAACTTTGAAGATGCATAGCTTCTATACAATTTTCCCCTTTTCTGTACTGCAAGCTCAAGAGTAAAACTGTTAGTCCAAACCATCTGCTCCACCATAAAAAAAGAAAACAAATGTTCTAGCGCCGGACTTGACAACTGTGCATATTGTTAATCACCACATAAATATTAAGTAACAGCAAAAGGAGGGAAAAAATATCCATGACAGCTGCTTTGGACAGAAGCAGGCAGTGGAAAATGTACTGGAATCCAGACCAAAAAAGTTCATTAGATCATCCTACAAAGAGAAAAAACCTACTTGGATCCCCTTGGAAGAGTTCTATTACATTCACGATGCAGCCCTCAGTGAGTAAACCAACGTGCACTGCCTTTTGGGATAGGAAAGGGTCTGGATCCCTCTGGATTTCCTGGAATCCGGACAAACCATCAACTCTGACTGCTACATCTTCCCTAATCAGCAGATATATAGCAAAGATGTACATGAAGCTTTCTTTGGACAACTGGAAGAAGCCTCATGTTTGCAGTTCCTGGTTCTCGTGGTGTGTGTTCACCACCTCAGTATCTGCCAGAAGGGCACCAGCAAGCCAGGAGGCTTTTGGAGTGCATCACTGACAGCTTCCTAACACAGGTGATTGAGGAGCCCAGTGAGTGACGGCACTATGCTGGACTCGTTATTTTCAATGGAAGATGATCTAATTGGAGATTTAGTTGAGCACCAAAACAGGAACCAAGAGATGCTTTAGAATATCTGACCTCAGAGATACAAAGAATTGATTAGACAGGGCCCTGAGCAACCTGACCTAGTTAACAAAACTTTGAGAAGGATTTTGGATTAGAAAATCTCTAGAGGTCCATTTCAAACTGAATTACTCTATGGCTCGAAGATAACTTTCAGGTAAATCTACCTTGTTTTCTTAAGTGGTTTTCCAAACTAATACAAATAAAAGGGAAACTTCATCAGGTATTGTTAAAAAAAATTACCAGCAGTTTCTTGCTAGGATGTTTTCTTCTCTGAATCTCCAGATAGACAATGAAGCAAACTTATACATCTCCTTACAATTGTACCATTCCGAAAGAAGCAAAACAAAATAACAAGAATCTGAGTAGGTTAAACTCTGATGGCTTTCAAGTATTTTGTACAACATGTCTGAAGCAGGAAATAAATTTCTGAACCAAAAAGCAATCTTAAGAAATACTGGAGAACAAGAAAAAAAACAGACAAAATGATTGTACTTAAGTAATTCAAGTTATGCCTCTTTTGAGAAGCAGAATCCTACAGCAGAATATGAAAAGAGCCAACGTGAATAGACCTACTCAAAATAGAGGGCATTTGAGCAATGGCAAGTTTTTGAGCTAAATACACTTGCTCTTCAGCCAGCTCTTACAGGTGTTCTTAGAGAATGTTACTTAAATAAATGCCTACTACTTTGCATTCACAGGACAACGTAAAATGAAACATATTTTTGCAATAAAATTTTAAAAGGCTTGTTACAGCTTTTTTTTTACGGCCTTTTATAGGCGTTGATGTTTATGCTTCATTACTTTAATTTTTGCTTTTTACTACAAATAGCGCCCTAAAGTTAAGTTGGTAAATTCCAAGCTTTTAGAACAAGCAGATGTTTCCTTATTATGGAAAAAAGACCGTAGCTGTCTTTTATGCCAATAATAAATCTTAACTTTTAATAGCTTTCAAAAAAGTCCACGTTTTTATTAATTTTTTAAGGCTGGAAGCAAGTAGAAAAGACATGAATTATTTAATACCTGTAATACATTTAGGAGAACTGAATTCCCTTTCGAACTTGGTATCAGCATCACCTCTGATGCATGAACAAGAGCATGAAGAGGCCCAAGTCCTGCTTGCCATGAGATTATTCACTTTACTGACAATCTCTAAGAGAGTATAACCTATCTAAACAGTGCTCAGAACTTAACCTTTTCTAATTTCTACTACACACAGAATAACTTGTTGACAACAACCTGATTCTCACCTATCAGAATTCCATTTTCTTCAGAATTAGTTTCAAGTAACTTTCAAGTATCTCACAATACCTGATGCTAAACATTTTCCAAAATATACACACAGATGTAGGAACTACTTTTCTTCATTAAAAGAAATTTTACTTTCTTTAAAGATGAAAAGTTATCCGCACAAATTAAAACAAGTTAAAGGAAAAGTAAAAAATATCTATCCCTGACTTTTCACTTTTTTTTCCACTTTTATAACAGTAAAGAAAAAATGGTATTTCCTCAATTCCTCTTTCACTTTTCCCAATAACTACTTCTGTCTGAGAGAGGAAAAATAAATGGAGGAAAAAAGAAAAATAAAGAAATAAAAAATTAAAAATTTCTTGAAGGCAGTAAAAGTTTTTTCAATTTAAAAAATAAGTAATTAATCTGAGCTTTTCTGTTAGAACTTCATTCAAGATATTTGGCTGAACACGAAAGGAAATGTTTGAAAGGCATGCTTTTGTTCTGCTACATTGCAAGTATGCCCTGACAATATTAAAAGACCTGGATAGAAATCCAGATTGGATCTACAGTGTCGAACACTTCACAAGTCTCTCCTTCAACCCTATCAGACTTTTATGTCACCACAGAAAAACGAACTACCATTGGCATTCCCAGTACCTGGACTGCAAAATACATTACAAAGTGACAACTGTGCTTTACAAAGATGCATCCAACAAATGAACTCAGTACACATACTATCTTTACCTAATTATGTATTTTATACCACCTTATGATCTGACCACTAACATTATATCTAAATTCATTTTTTCTTAATATTAAATTCATGAACAGTAAACACACAGGAATACTGTTTATCAAAGAAAAAATTGTACCCATAGATGAGACTTTCAAAAGCCTACAAGACACCTTAGGAAGAAAGGTGTAAAGTTAGAGACTATCAAGAAGGCCTAAGAAATGATTGGTATGGAAGGCAAGTAACTCAGTGAAAGCCGTGTCTCAGTAAATCCATTTTCTTATTTCATACTGACCCTAAAATAACTTCTAAGCTGCTGAACCTTGTGCCAAGCAAGCGCCAGAAAAGGATGTCAGGTATCTGGGGGCTTCCATTTTGATCTGCTATGACATATATCACTGAAGTCAAAATAGAACATCAGAAAAAGTGGTACGAGAATCAGAGCATGTAAGAGAGAGGAGAGCAAATAGCATGAAGAATATTTTAATATTCTCTAAAGCAATTTATGGAGTAGGCAATTTTTAATAAAAGCACAATTCTAGACACTGTAGAAAAATTATCACTTGAATAATTAGGAAAAAATCAATAATTTTATTTAGATGTCTATACAATACCTCTATTTGTGGCTGATCAGAATTATTTGCTTCAATGATAAAACGCTAGTGTGGCCATTGTCAGGCAGCCACAAAATATTAGCAACCTCTCCTCACAGCCCTAACACCAGTCGTCAAAAGTCTGAAAAAAACAATGTTTATAACAAAGCTCTACAAAACAATGAAGTAATTCAAATAATCAGAAATCAGAATCATGACCCTTTTAGCCAGCTGTTACTACATATAATCCCCTTCAAAATTAGAGTTGCACAATTAGCAAAGAGATAGCTGACTGCACCTACATCTGCAGGAACAACAGGAGAATCTTCAATGTATAGAGCAAACATTTAGAAAATTTTTAAATGGTTCACTCAAAACTTTTAAAATTATTTATCTACAGCTAAAATTACCATCAGTTTGTGGAAGAAAAATAGATTTACTGAAAATGAATATAAAAAATGTAAAATAGGTCTAGTTTGAACAAATGCGTAATTTGTTCGGTTTTGGATTTGTTTTATGCATAAGATCAAGTCCTGAAGTTAATCTTATCAGGAAAAAATCCTTCAACTGGATATTTTTTTTCCAAAAAATTAAGGTTAATTAAACCAAAGGACTTTAAGTAAATTAGAAACTCTCCACTTAAGTAACACAAATGATATTAAAATTAAGCAAAAGCTGTAAGATCAGCGTGCAATCATGTTAGCAAACCAGAGGCTAATTGGTTAATTTTCCCCCAGGATTATCAGTTCTGTAATTCAGGGCACAAAAACTGCCTTGACTAGTTTACTAAGAAAACACTTCACTGATGTCTTGTTTTCCTGTTGTATCATTCAGCTGACTTGGAGTCCACAATTTTTCTTTTCATACAGCCCAGAGGGAGTTTAGAGAAGATTTACAATTATGAAGACACATATCCCTCACAACAAAAACAAAGCTGAAGTAATCCAAATGATATATAAAAGTGAGCATCCATCAGCCAGGCCATAAAGCAACACGAACTTCTACCAAAACACATAGGACTGCAATAACAGAGTCTTACATTCACCATTTGAGACATGAATCACACAAACCTTAGTGCTCATTTATAAGCCAGTTTGAAGAAAAATATATATTTTTTAATCTTTTTTCCTATACAGATATTGACACTATTTTAGTCAAGCAAGTTCCTAGAGAGTACTTAAATATGTATACTTCATTTTTTCCAAGATTTTCTATTTGCTAATGACAGGTGAATACAGTGTAATAAGATTTGAATTTGTAGTTAAAAAGGATTAATCACTAATAGAAGTAATATATCTGCTCTACCTTATAATAAAGTAATCAATTTGGCCATTTTTTTTGTATTTACATGTTCCATATTTTCTAGTTTATAACGTGGGACTAAGATACACGACCGTGAAATTCATATGTTTATGTTTAGGATATATATCCACATGCAGCCCACTCTGAAAATATCTCAAAACGTTGTTTGGACATGGAGGAGTTCCTATTAGCAAAAATGTAAACCGCTTTCAAAAGTAGCTCATATTTTTTGTGAAGTAGTAATTTTAAAAATAAAAAATCCCATCTCAAAAACGGTATTTATTCATCTAAAGGCTTTCATTATTTTTTGTATCTCTTTTTTTTCCATAAATTCATCCTCTCTGACAGTCTCCCACACCCTCCAGAAAAATTAGGCCTTATATTAATTATAAACTGCCTGATTTTTGATATGCTGTTCATGCATACTGCCCAGATAACTGATCCCTTAGCAGGTATCATACATTTTTACTTAAACAGTGAGTATGCTGAATTTCCAACACATTTTAAAATACTAAGATCTTAATTTTGTAGAATCATAGGGGTTGGAAGGGACCTCTGGAAATCGAAGTTCAATCCCCCAATTGGGTGCATTTCATAGTACAAAGTCAAGCAGTAAAAGTAGGACTTTCCAAACACAACTTTTTTTTTTTAAATCTCCTCCAAGTTATAAATTTTATTTCATATTTTTTAACAGATCTATTTATGATTTGCAGCTCTGAGGAAGATGAGCAAGCCTTGGGAATAAGCATAACACTTGCAGAAAAGCAGTTACTATTTATTCCTGAAAAGCTTCCTGCATGTTGATAAGGCCTATATATTTTTGGAGTTCCTCTAAAATTCCACTTGCATTTATCAATAGATGCTATCCTGTCTTGAAGCAGGATCTCTATTTTGATTCCTATAATTATTAAAGACATCAAAGACTCCATAAATAAAACCGTATCACTGAAAGCTGGATGTTAGCCTCCAAAAAGAAAGGACATTGCAGTGTGCTGAATTTTGTTGTCTGTGGTCCTAGATGTAAACTCATAAGGGAGTATTTCAAAGGCAAAAAGTGAAATTAGGAAACGAAGAAAGGCAGGAAGGAACAGATGATAATTTGAAGTTTGGTATTCATGCCTTCAGCATTTTACATGATAAAAATTAAATCCGTATAGTTTGGTGATATTGCTGGGTTCTAATAGTAAAAATGCTGAATCAACTGTGATTAATTTACATTGCAGACTACAGAAACATAGAAATGAGATTTTAAGACAAGTACTAAGGTTATGCATTAACTGATTATGTATTTATTAAACGCAGAATCCTGTTTGTAACTTTATTTTGACTAATTAGTGCTGACAGCAGTACTGGTTAATTCATGTGACCCAAAATTTTTCTGGAGAGACAAGGTTTGGAATTTTCATCTTACTCAGGATAAAATTAAACTAACTAACCAGCATCTTTTACAGTATTAGATTTTCTTTCCCTCCAGATTCCCCAGTTCCTTAGGACTACCTCCTCCAAATTTCTTCCTTTCCAGTCCAGCATGCCTTCAGTCCTACTTTTTGTATCAAGTGTATTTATTACGTTTCACTTTATTTCAGACATACTTTTGGCCACCAGAATTTTATGTTCTTTTTACCTAAATCAGCTACACGTGACCTGTTGACAGCTGTTTCTCTCCTTGCTCTCCCTGGCTTCCAACCCATCATCTATCTCCAAACTGCATTACCCCAACCAGCAGATGCTCCAGCACATGTGTTTGGAGTCTGTTCGCAGACAAGTCCTCCCAACCCACCTGCCTTGCTTTCTGCTCCATTTTTGCTTCCTGTTGGTGATTCTCCCTGCTTCTCATATTCCAATACAAATCACATTAACTTAAGCTGTAATGCTTAAGCTATAAGCTTCATGTTAAATGAATGCGAAGAAATAGATATAGCTGAGAACACCAACTCACATCTCACAGTCCCAAAAATCTCATGGCACAGAAGGAACAGTTAAAAACTGAATACTCTCCAGTATGAACTTAATACACCATGATATTGAAACACAGAGAAAGTGAAACACAGAGAAAGCTTGCTTTATTTTTCACCCATAGTTAGTATGCAGCAATGAAAAAATCTGTCTCAATAGATAACTATCAGAAGACAACAGAACAACCTCAGCAAAATCCTACATGTGTGATACCTCAGATTTACTACTTGAGAATCTTTTGATCTGAAAAACATTTCACCACACCGAACTGATTTTTACAAAGTGATAATATTTTTCTATTTTTTGCTAGTTTGCTTTGATGACCTATTGATTTGCTTAAGTGGATTCCTGAAACATCTGGGGCACACAGATATGACACTGAACTATCTCAGGGAGACAGGATTAAAGCTAAAAGTTCAGAATTGATGTTTCATTCAATAAGATCTGAAATAAAGTGTGTATTCCCATTGACAAACGTATCAGTTCAGCGGGGAGGACTTGGGAGTCCTAAGTGATCTTACAAGTTACTGTCTGTGTTCCATTAAAGAGCCTGTTATAAAGGTATAATCTGTGTATCACCTTGAACAACCAGTTATGTCACAGAAGAGAATAAAAATCAGTGGCAAGTAGTTTGAGATGTTTATGCTCACAAAATGCTTAACACAGAAAATAAATATTTAGACTCACCAATACTGTCAAGTAGGAGACTATCAGCATCCTTTCAACAGGAATGTTCTTCAGGAAGGAACAGCTACCACGTGCACACATTCATAATCAGCATACCTTAAATAGTAAGTAGATAAAACCACATTAGGAAATGTTCCCTAGGCAATTGGGACTTGCCATAGCACTACAACAAGCTGTATTCTAACACAATGTACATATTAATTCTGGCATTTAAGTCAAGACTATATGTTACAAACATGTAAAGTGTTAGTCCAATAAAATTGAATAACAAAATGTCAACCAAAACTTCAGAATAAATGTTTAAAAGATACAACAGTACTGAATAAAGACAGGAAAATAGGTAATATATGGAAAATAGCCTCTATGCAGTGGATTAGAAATTAATAGTTGTACATCAGGGATCAAAAACAATGTGTTTGGCAAAAAAGAAACGTAACTCAAAGATGTTTCTTCATATACCTGAAATCAAATCAGGCTCACAACAATAGAATTCCCTTCAAACAGATTCTGGTTTTCTATCAGGCATTCGCATCAGCACAAATAGATGGAGATGCTAATAAAAATAGAATGATGCTAAGTAACAACTACTGTGAAGCTGAGCTGCAAAAAAAAAAAAGCAAAACCTAATCTGAAAGCATAATTTCCATTAACTATTTTTTAATTGAAGAACAATTCAAACAGAACTCAAACCAAGTTCAAAGTATTTCCAGTTGCTCCAGTTTTCCAACAACTTCATCCCTTCAAAACAACAGTTTTAAAGGATGGATGAAGTCAGCCATCATATCAACTTAAAAGGTTTCTTCTTTATTTAGATATAAATTTACAACTATTGAAATTAATGAATATGAACAAAACTCAATTTTTAAAAGATTTAATATTCTCCAAAAAGGCAAAACTCAAAAAAAGTCAAGAAAGATTGGTAGGTGTATCACTCTTCTGGATAGTTAAGTCACATGGAAGATTTGGGGGATTTTAAGGGATTTTTAAAATAACTAAATAATATATTATGTATTATATAAAGACATATTATATGTATATTTCACTTTAAACACAGTTTTGTTCATTTCTTCCAATACTTTATGTTGAGAGAAAAAAGACTTAAAGGATGCGTTTGTTACCTGTGTTACTCGAGTGTTCTATGGTACTACAGTAATTAAGAACCATCACAAGATATTAATTTGACCAGTAGAAAAAAAAAATACTTTAGGAGCATTGTATTCTAAAACACTGCAAACTAAAACATGGAAAGGAAGAATAATTATCACATGAGATGTCGGAAGAAGAAATCTAGGTAATGGTTCATACAAGTGTGACATGAATTTATCAATTCAAAGGAAAAAACAGCCACAACAACAAGACTCATAGCACATAAAAATACTGTAGGTGATAACATCTCTTCAGAGCTGGTAGGCATGGCCTAAGCACACCTACCTGTGCAGGAATTGGCCTAAAGTTGTGATGAAGTCTAACCGCAAGGTACTTCAAAGATACAGGGGTCCACACCTATGGAACTCACTGATGTATCTATTCAGGTGTTTATTTGTCCTACTTCAGTTGACTTAAACACCACATAAGCCACTCCTTTGAATCCAAAAAGACAGTCTTAGAGCATCTAACAGAAAAACTGTAGAAGAACCAATGCAACTCAAACCTGTATTATCTTTCAGATAGTGCTTGGCAAGCATTCTCCCCTGACCAGTTCTCTCCTCACCTTAAGTCTGACTGGCACCAAGTCAGACTGAAGGGAATGCACAAGGTTCCAACCACACTTGGTGCCATGTCAGTTGTTCTCAGGAATTAGACCACACACCACACAGAAGTATGGAAGCCCATAAGTGGCCTTACAGGATGAAGAGCTGCTTTTCTCCAGTGACAGATCTGGGTATTACAAACAAGTATTTCTCTCTCCAATTCAGTCGAAATACAAATGGGAGCACGTAGCTCCTGCTGATAACGCCTCCACTATGGCAACTTTATTACTGCACAGTGATAAATCTGAACCAAACACTGACTTTTGCTAATTGAGGACATATTCAACTTTTTGAGTGAAAGCAAACCAAACCCTGTTTTCATATTACATCTGTACTTATACCAAAGTTTTCCGTAAAACGGGCACTCTGATAGCTAAGCAAATGATATATTCAGAGGCAAGTGTTAAACTATGAGTTGATAACACTACCAAATGCGTTATTACAGAGAACAGTTTGCTGTGCTTCTTTATAAGACTCCAGTAAAAGCCAAGCTTCTAGCACTGTACAATTATATGTCAGAATTGCTGTTCTTCCTACTGAACACACCCTTCTGTTTAGTTTTTGAAGAAATATCACTCGCTCAAGGCAAAACAGAATATAAACAGAGAAACTGGTACAGTGATAGATTATCTACACCAGCCTTACCACTCAGTATCAAGCTTCTAATAGAGATGGATGTAGAGAATGTTTGGGGGGGGGGGGGGGGCAAATATTTCAGCCTCCATCCTGACATTCCCTAAAGCATTAAACAGCAAAGTTATACCTATTAAAGAATCTTACTCAAGAAAGAAATAGTGGAACTTGAGGGTTTAGAAGTTTTAGAATAAAGACCAAAAAAAGAAAATTACTTCAAAAAAATTCAAAGGCAGCTTCATAATAGATGCAAGGTGTCAGTGCAACTGATGGTACTGGTTTTACAAGGCCCAAACCAACAAGGCCAGGTCCAGCATGAAACCCAACAGCAATGTGAGGAAGCAACTTTTCAGAAAAGTGCATAGCTGAAACAAATTCAGTCAGAGATGTGGAAATGGGTTACAATGAAATAGAATGAACATCTGGAAAGGCCTAAGAGACCTCCACCCTTCAGGACTCTAATAAAATCCACTGTGAAGAGGTGGACTTGATGTAGACAGCAGGAGGCTTTGTTGTTTTCCTCTGACTGGCTGGATGCAAAGGACAGGCTGCTGGGAGCAGCAGTCAGAACCTTTCTGTTGAAATATTTCATTTTAAGGTATTTATGTCTTGTATTTCAAGAGATGAGCTGCTCCTTCAACTAAAATCCTGCAAGATGGGGGCATGAAATTTGCTTCCCTCCTAGATCATTTTAAACAGTTCTTAAGCCTTTACGTTTAAAGCAGTGCCTCAGCCCATGAACTTCAAAACTTCACTGGGAAGTGGCCATAATGATCTCTTGTCTTAGGATTACCAGAAACAGTTGTTCACAGTTTTAGAACATGTGGGGGAAGTTTCAGCATTATTTAGCCCCTGAGTTTGAGAACTGTGCTTAGCTCAGGTATTGCTGTTGCTTACTTTTTGTGTCACCGTAACAGTTTGACATAGAGATTCAGCTCAGCAAAGTACTAAACCAGAAACTCAACAACTCATACTGTATCTCTAGAAATGAAACAGTCCTCTTTCACCACCAATAAAATGAGAAAAAAATAATTATGGCAAATACGCACACAACTTTCTATTTCCCAACATAAAATCAGTGAGAAAACTCTCTCATTTACAGCTTGTCAGAAGGAAACTTTGTAATAAGTGGATGTGATGTCAAATCCACACATAAGCTAACCTTCTCTGTCACTCAAAGAATGCTGTTTGCTATTAGATGTGATGCCGTTTCCAAAAACATAAACAGCATGACTGATAGCTCTGGCTATGAAATATGAACAGAAACATTTCAAAGCGAATTGGCAGTCCAGCATTGTAATTCTTGTCTACTGATATAAAGAGGAAAAAAAATCCCAATAATTCCATGACAATACACAACTAGAATATAATATCCTGGTGAAATACAATACTAGATTTGCTGTCACAGTTTATAAACCCACAAGAACTACCAAAACAATGCATCTATCATCTTCTGTGGTGAAGAACATCCATTTTAATAATATTTTTTCTTCATTTTTTTAATGCACGTACCATTTCTGATACAAAAACATACTAGCTCTTATTACCTTTCTTACTGCCTTTCTATTTACTCAAATTATTCTGGGAGGATGAAATTAAACCCACAACCCACTGCATTTCTGTTTTTGTGCACAGAATACAAAGCTGCAACCCAACCGACAAAAAATCCATAACAAAGACTATTGCAGCCATAGGTCCTCATATGCCCGCTGAGAAGTTTATAGCATAAAATTCACTTCCTTCAGATCTTCTTGCAAAAGAGATTTAACTTGCATGAATACCCTGGTCAGACACCAGCACCATCTGTCTCTGAGGCAAAATGACACAATCCTTACCTTTATTGTATGTCATTACAAAGAAATATTTGCAATACTGATGACTTAGCTTGTGACCTTAAGGAAGTTCCTAAATATCACTCCATTACCAAAACGTACAACTGTAAATCAACCACTAATTAATGGATGCCATAACTCCAAAAAGATTGAAAAGATATTTAGCTCTTTGCAAACAAAATAAGGCAATGGGAATCCGGCCTCAGATTTTTCTAGGTAGCAGTTTCCTATGACATGACTGAAGCCTCCACAATTTGCAGTAGTTTAAGAGATCTCTGTGAGCTGTCATTAGACTAACACCCCAGAACTTAAAGTTTGCATACTTTACACTTTATTTGCCAGCTTGTAAGAGTTTATTACCTAATAATTCACCTACCTATGTAGCCCATGTAGAGCTCTGTTTCCTGAATCCTTATGTTACTCTGGTGAAGATTTCAGGGGGCTAATACTTTATCACATGAATTCTATGATTCTATGAATATCTCCGGTCTGATGTACAGTTATTATGAACTCATGATTAATTAATTCCCTGGTACAGCTTTCACATCAAAAGTCAAAGCCCTAAGGAGTCTAGCTTGGAAACTAATGTGGAAATGTTCCCACAGCTGTCCGCAGTTCCCTCTTTCTTCTAAAGGCAGCTCCATATAAACAGAAATTCAGTCCTAATGGCTACCATATTTCCTTGTTAAAATCCATAATCACAACTTTGTTGAATCTACAGAGTTTAAATTTGATGTATCCCCTGCGAAGTCTGACCTAAATGGCCATGGCACAGCCACTTAACTAATAAAGCATACCTTCTATTCATCATAATTTTACATGCTTTTGCTGCACATTTTGAAAACTCTGCCTTAACAAAAAGCATCTCTAATCAGCTCTACTCCAAAAAAGCCATTATAAGAAACACCATTACTAAACATAAGTGCTCTGATTTATCTGTAACATAGTAACTAAAAAAAAACAAGCAAATAAAAGCAATTGTTTGAGCTTTAACAATTAAAATTACTAGAGAGAACTGAAGCACACAAAAAGTTAGCAAGACAAAGATCTCTAATATCTGCTTGTACTTGCAGTTCTCTGAGCATGGAATTTTTATTTACTCTAACTGATGCATCAGTTACCATAACAGCCTCAAGAACAGATCAGAACAGTCAGATTATGAAAGAGACTTTGATTCCCCATTGTTTTTCGTTGCTCATCAGAATAACTACATCCATAGTAGAACAAGATTCTTTACACGAAGGGATACAGGAGTATAAAGTTCCTTCCAAAGGCAGCTTCAGAGAAGACCAAATTTTAATTGTATCTTAAAATAATAACTCAAAAGGTTAGAATTTGGAGATGAAACAGAGGAAAGTGCTTCTAGACAGAAGAAAAGTAAAGAAAAGAGTTTTGAGAGAAAGGATATCATGGCTCAAGGATTGCTTGGCTTCATAAAGCTTGGGAAAACACAAAACCCATTTCTCAATTGGACAGTAGCAGAAAAGACAAGGTCAGTTCTGCAGCAATCTCTCTTTCATGGAAGCTGTGGCCCCCATACAAGCTGTCGTTTACCTTTAAGTCCAATCCATTTATTCATCAAGTCATTTCATCCTCAATTCTTCTGGGTAGGATGATGACTTTGCAAATCCTACCTGTTTCTTTTGTCCAAAGACACCTCTTTGAAAGGAAAATTCACTAGCACTAGGTCTACACAACATCTTAAAAGGCATATGTAAAATTATATGTAAAACATTCATTATGTAAATTAGGTTATTACTTAATTTACTTTAATGTTCTAATTGTGCTTCATGAAGCTTGACAAATATATACAAATTGATGTTTTAAGAGGATACGTATAAATTGATTGTTTCTAAAAATGGTGCAATTTCCCTATCCACTGTTTCATGCTTTCCAATATCACCTTTCCAAACATGAAACAGTAAACTGCTAGAATTGAAAGGAAGGCTGGAAACTTGACATCATTTGAAGCAACTCAGTTGCCCGACTTACTCAATACTGTGACTGTTAGAAGCATGTTGAAAAAGATACTGACCCCAACCATAATTCAACTCAACATGTGAATGACAGTTTGGCAGCCACTACCCTTTTCTCAAATCAGGCATAATTTATGGCAGAATTTCAGACAGTAATTTATAAACAGCAACTGACTTCAACTTAATTTTCCATTTAAAAAAGCTTTCCAAAAGCTATTACGAACCCTCATCCTAACCAGATCAAGACTAAGTTTAAAGCGAGCAATATCAGTACTGTTCATCAATAGAGGAAAAAATCCTCTTTTCAATTTGCCAGTGTACATGCTATACAGTTTCTACAATGTTGGATGCAATTTACAAAGTTAAAAAAAGAACACACAGGTCTATTAGCTATAAGCAATATTTAATAGGAAATGCTGCTAATATAATTCAGCAATGGTTTAATGGCAACTCTTCTGAGCTTCTCCCTTCATCTTTTCTACTACACATTTTAAACTGGTCATAATAAAGCCTGAACAGATTCCTTCCTGCTATGGATATACGCAAACAACTAAATAATTAGATATATTAACTGAACCCACAAGTCTCAGCATTTCGTTACAAAGCTGTATGTGTTACAGCAAAAGAATGAAAAGTTAAATGGAAAATAGCCTGTAAATAGCAACATGATACTTTCCCTGACAATTTTGGCCACTAAATTCCATCAAGTGTTATGAGATTGTACTACAGGATACTGCCAAGGAGGACAAACAAAGCCCCCCTGTACTCACTAAGAGGCTAAGAAAAAATAATGCTGAAGGCAACTACATTTTAAATAGCTCCTTGAGTAAGTTGCTTTACAATACTTCCCAGGTGAAAGAGAGAGAGGCAGGGGTTTTGGTTCACACAAGAAGTAGCTAAGCAACTTATTTCTCCTGCGTCATCCTGTTGCTTGGAAGCAGCCAACCTGATCATGTAAATCATCTTAAGAACAGCTGCTGACAATGCTCTCTCCAAGACTGCTCAAGGTATCCTACCTTGTGTGATCCATTGGAGGAAATTAGGAGCCTCACCTAACCTACTGCAAAGAGGAACAACAAATGCCAGATGCATAAATCCAAGATCTTGTTCTGCCACAGACCTTTATCTTTGGCAAGTAACTGATCCATTATAGCACCTGTATACTGGAGAGAATTGCATTTCCAATCACACAGGGAAAGTGTGAGATGCTCAGATTTTGAAGTAATGGAGCCACAGAAAGACGTACTACGCTGTTCTACCCCTTTAATTTGGCTTAAAGAAAATGAAAAAGAATCAAACGTAACATTTCAAGTCAAAAATAATATTCTTTAAGCAGTTACCGCTCTTCAAAATATTTAAATTTATTTTCACTATATTTGAGGTCTTGCTGTTAAGAGGCTTATATACTCTCTCACACACAATTCCAAAGGCACTGGTGTCTTTAAGTTCATGTTTATAACCTAGATCACTAAATGCCCGCTCAAGATGCAATCATGTAATCACCTGAGAACACACTTTTTTTTAAACCACTTTTTTTCAATGATTAATTTTTCACTTCTTTAATGCTGTTCTATCGCAATTTCAGAATTCTACCACGCTGTATACTTTCACTGAAACTTTTGCATGATGAGCACATTCTTTATGTGCACATATAAATACAACATTGCATGTAAGTAAGTAGTTTGTGGGCACAAGTATCTTTTCCCTTTGCAGCTATTATTCTCTTAAATTTAACACTAAATGGAAGGAATCAGACAGATGCGTTCACCAAGTAAAGATCATGATTTGACATTTCTGTAAGTACTTTACTGAGTTTGCCAAGCTTCAGAGGCTTTGTAACAGAATATGAAGCTATATAATACGTGTTGAACAAGGATGTTGAAACACCAATTTCAGTTTATTCCAACCAATATTCCTTTTTTTGAAGACAGGGACTCATGCTCATCTAACAGTCTTCGACACAATCAGTAGTAATAAATATTGACATTTGGGTTGATTACTCTCCCTCTACAAGCATGGACTAAGTTAGACATTGATTAATCCCTTCATTCTTTCTATCTGAGTTGCAGTGTTTTCTGTCCTGCTCCCTACTGCTTAGTTTTATCTGTATCATTCAATGCACCAAAAATAGAGGCTTAGAAGAGCTGACACTAAGATGATGTATAGTGTTATTAAGCACCAATAAAATCTATCAAAATCAATGTAACAAAAATTAACATCAGTGATCAGCTTCTTTCTAATGTCTATACAATAATTCTGGACATGAACACCACCCTGCTTTCATTTCAGTATAGATAAACCACGCACTTTGGGGCTAGATACGTTACTTCCATATGCAATCTCAAATGATTTGCATACATAACAACAAATAGTGCATGCACCTCCCCAGAAGCGGTACAAGGAAGAAAATGTACAGAGAATTTCGTCAGAAATCTCTTATCGTTTTGCATGTCCACATATCGCTCAGATGGAACCAGATATGTTGACACTCTGAAGGGTATCAAGCAAGGGAAGGTTCTCCCAATCCCCTCTGTTCGTTCTCAGGTTGAATTATATAACAAATGACCCCACAGCACTAGTTTGGGGTTTCTATGCACAAAGCCAATTACAGTTCTTAAGAGAAAGCTATATAATTTCTTACACCATGATACAGATACAAGAACACCGTTGGTTTTTTAAGGTTATTAAATACATCAAATGTTCTTCATCCCAAGATGTTTCCAGTTTATATTCTATCGTAATTAAAAATCCTCAGTTGCTAAACTAAAAAGTGTAGAAACTCTTTACTCAGGAAAAAAAGAAAAGAGTGCATAAAAATGGAGAAAGTTCTTTCAAAATAGGAACTCATCAATAATCCTCTCCATTAACAGCTGTTAGCTTACCAGTACTATAAGCTTCCTCAAGGAGCTGGATTGGATTGACAGTAATTAGGCAATCACTCATCTTCAATCTGTTACCTTCAACATCAGTGGAAACTTACAAAGCTCTCTGATGTAAACACATGTCATATTTTAATCTGATATTCTGTAAATATTCTGCAACATTCAGATAAAATTTAGTGTTTCCACTAATGCTTCCTTAGCAGACCTGAAATACTTGAAAAACAGTGTGCAAAAAGTTCATAAAATTGACTAATAATCATCAGATCCAGGAAAACTTCAACAAGATACCTACAAACACTACCCTTTAGCAAAACCATTTTGAGTAAAGAGACAAACAATATTCCAATTTGTTGATACGCAGTAGGGTCTGATGTGTAAGAAAAACTACATTGTTATTTCCAGTTGTATTGTGTCACTTCTCTTAATAATAAGGTACAGAAGAAGTCAAGGAGAGGATCTCTACTTCCAAGAAAAACTTCACAACACAACTGAATGTAACATTAGGCAATCCCCCAATATAAGATGTTAACAGATGACCTACAGTGACACTGAGTTCTTAAAAATGATTTCATTTATATTGTTCATTTATATTGCCAGCTCACAAAATAACTTTTCTATTTTTCACTGCAATACAAAGAAATATATAGAATCTTTTACTGCAAGTAAATGTCAAAAGAACTACCACCACATCTGTACAAAGCCATGATTTATTCTGATTACTGTACAGGTGTTACAGAGATTAGTTCCATTTTACTTTTCTACTTATCTTTACTGAGAACGATGGCATGTGTGATTCAGTAGAAACAGCCTTAGAGAAATGCTTGCAAGAGCAAGATGTGTCAGAAAAGTGAAATTACCCTTCCATCATGATGTCAAAGAAGGCTGCAGATGCTTATTCTCTGCCTATCCGCCCAAATCCCACTGCAAATATATGTGAATTTCTTGCTTTATAAGAAAATTCAATTTATCAAAGATCTCTAGCCTGTTTCATTATCATTTTCAATTTTAAGAACAGC
This sequence comes from Numida meleagris, assembly GCF_002078875.1. NCBI lineage: Eukaryota > Metazoa > Chordata > Aves > Galliformes > Numididae > Numida > Numida meleagris. The sequence goes on along the minus strand of NC_034418.1, from coordinate 7,474,783 downwards.
TTAAGAACACTACAAAAACTAATCTTCTTCATGTTTCTGTGAAAATTTAAACAGTTACTGGTAGGCCTTGGAGTTACCCAAGACCCTGAAAAGCTGCCTAAGGAGGCCTTGTCCATTAGGATCAAATAGCATCAACACTAACAAGAGGACTGATAAGAACATTTTCCAAATACTCAATGAATAATGCACCTCTCATTGCAGATGAATTCTCCATTAAGAATGCAAAGCTACAAGTACTTGCTTACTAACAAAATCCACTTCCCACTGGACTAGTCCTGTGCCTGACTGCAACAAAATAACAAGCTGAAGCTCACAAACCTATATTAGTTTTAATAGGTTTTAATTAAATCATGAAGACTGTACATATATTCCTATTATTTTATGTCATGTTTTTCTGTCCACATTCCTATCTTGGATTCCCTTGTTTGTAACCTGTTCTTTTTTAAAAAAATAAAAATAAAAAGAAGCTACTAATGTTTTTTAATGATTGACATGAAGTATATTAAAACTAAAGCATTATTTTATCTAAATTCCTTGCTTCTGGTTTTGGACAAAAGAATTTCTATCTTTGAGAGACCTAGAGGTAAAACATGAATTATAGCTTCTGGGACATAAAGGTCCCCACCCAGCATTCACAAAAGAAACTAACAGAACCCAACACACAAGATACTCAGCGCTGATACACTTCAAAACTATCAGAACACGACAAAACCATTAGCTTGCAAAATCCTTATAGAGTTACAGTCAATGTAATCAGGTAGAAATAGCTTGTATTGTTGGCTTGTCAATATCAATTTAGATCACCCCCTGGTTCTTATTTATTTTTTTTATCATTGATTCTGCATCTTTCCTGCCCATATCGTACAGCTAAATTCCTTCTAATATGACAAGGCCTTAAGGATTTATAGACATTTCTCTAACTGTAACAAATTGCTATTCTTGTTAGGGTTCCAGCTACAATCCCCATTGGAAAAATGTTATGAAAAAGATACTATCAAAGTGATCCCTGGCTGCTGATGCAGAAACGAACAGAAGTCAATTTTAGTTAAAATCAAAAGGTGCAGAAACAGAAGTAGAGTGAGGGTGTTTATTAAGTTACAGTCATACATCAGAAAAAGAAAAATTAACTTTAAAAGAAGTAACGCACTTCAAAACTTCGAAGGCCTAAATCCTTAATTTACTACTGCAGCTAAGAATCCTTACTTATTCATTAAAAATATACATCTGGATCATGCAGAAAACAGTAGTCAGCTTTTTTCTTCAGAGATGGAGTCACATGGAATCATGACATAATCTTCATATACTAAAATGACTTATCCTCCCAAACTCTCCTGGCCACCGCACACTTTTTACATTTTTCTTTAATACACTCTATATTGCCAAATGAGCATTGATGGACCTGCACACAAGGCAGGCATGATCAGCACACAGCCTTAGACAATGTTTAGACACTCTAAACAAAGGGTGATAGAAATTACTGCCAGTTAGGAAATTATTTGCCTCTGTCTATGAAATATTTAGAAAGAGGGTTGTTGTTAGGAAGAAGGTTTGAGGTTTTTCACTTTGATAAACACACCAAAATTCTGTTGGGTGAGATTGAGTTAACTGAGACCCATTGGCTCTGAACAGAACTTCGGTAAATGAAATCAAAACAGAAGAGAAACAATGAGGACATCTCCAAAGGGATACACCTGGGGCAATGACTACAAGCATCTTCATCAAAAAGCCAGAATTATGGAATTAGGTAATCCATCATAACATCTTTAAAGGGAAAATGGAAGAGAGAATCTCTTATTATGGATCAGATTAGAAAAGGAGCAGCAGATGTGAACAGCAAGGCCAAAAACTTTATTTTTTAATAAGAGACTTAAATGAGGACATGACAGAGCAGTTAGTCAGGAAGATGCTGCTAACAGCAGCGTCTTGTAGTGAACTAAAGACAGCAAACGGACAGGGAAAAATGATCTGAGAGGAGACTACTGCTGTTAAGGATGGAAATGATCGGATTACAGATGAGAGTTAGGACAAGGAAGAAGAGACTTAATTCTGAGTGAAGATTACGAAGGCTTAAACTGCACATAGAGAGGTTTAAACAAGACTAAGTAAAAGCTGAGGTAGTCTGAAGAACTTGAAGGCAAACCGGGTGGTTACAGCTACTGCAGAGCTCATGCAGAGGAGGACTGGCATAAGAAAAGCCTGTAAGAACAAAATATAAGTAGAAAATAATAGTGAAGAGATTGCTAAACCTTGAACAGATTTTGCAGTGTAGGTCTGGTCCATTACACATACACATGGCCTCACCCACTCCCGTTTTCTGTTATCTCCTTCACTACATTTTTCAGAATTTAAAGCCTTCCTCCAAGATGCCATTTAAGTCTGAATGCACCATCACACATCTATCTGAATTTTTATAATTCATTACAGTGCACTTGCAAGGTAGAATGCTCGTAACAAATACAAACACTAAAGATATGTGCAGCTCAGGAATTTCTAAATCACAAATTAACAAAACTGATACTCTTATATAAAGGAATGCTAGTGTGCATCACCTCCTTGCAACAAATTTCATGCTTCCCTGCTTAACATCAGTATGTAGGACAAGCTACCAGTTCATATAGGAAACCTCAAAATGTGTAGTCATTAACAGAGCGTACTGTATCCTTCAGAACAGCCCGTAAAAAAGCTAGTCTGGTAAAACATTACCTTAAACTTCCATAATTTTCAGAAGTTTGAAAAAACTTTCTGCTATGAAATAGGAGAAAACCTCAGAAATTCAGTTTAAATCTTCCCAGCAGCATTCAAAATCTCAGCCAAGCTTTTTGATATTGGACAATGTGAAACAAAAACCTAGCCATTTAACAAAAATTAATGTGATAGGAATATGAAAAACCTGACTGGGGAGGTTTAAGGCTGTATAAAAGTTATATTAAATTGGGATGAAAGGCAAGTATGATCCATTAAAAAATAAAATTTAAGGACGATGTGTGCTGGGCTACATGAAAGTGGAAAGAAAAAAATCAGTTGCTGGGTTATAAATAGATTTACTTAAATAAGATATTGTGCAGAACATATAGAGCCACTTAATGTTTTAATGATTTTCCATTTAATAGCTCTTTAAAAGAGTTACCGCACATGTATTTCCTAGGCTGGCCTACCACCAGGAAGGAAAGAAGCACTTAAGTGCAGTAGCAGAAGCTACAAACAGCTGAAGTTATTTTCACCTAATAAAATGACACAGGTGCTATATGAGACTATAATGAAGAGTACCCCCCTGTGTTGAAAAGGAGTTACTCTAGTTAGACTGAGCAATGTGATTTCTTTCCTTATCACAATTTTAAAATTAAAAATTACTTTATTGCAGCGATTTATTCTGGTCTTCAGACATTATAATTACTGTAATAAAGATAACAAGGTATGGTTAGATTAAATTAATTACTAAAACATATCTTGTATTAATAGATAAAAAGCATTTTAAAAGGGAAACGTCAGTTGATACTTTTTAAGTTAACTGCTTAACTTAAGCTGTTTATTATATCAACAGGACCACATAAAGGTACTTTGTATGTGCACCAAAAGTAAATTACAAATTTCACTGAAATAAATCACATACATAACAGAGGCATTCTTTCAGCCGAGGCTGAAAGGAGGTTGCTACTTCTGACAGCCCTGCATGCCTCCACCCTGGTGTACAGTTACTGGGAACAGTTTGGAACATTCACATTCTATCTGTGAAAAGACATTTTAATTGAAAAATCATTTGCCCATAAAATTATCATCATCAACTTACATTCTAAAAAGGGACTGCAATTATGGCCATAAAACAATTTGTAAGTAGATTCATTTTACCACTAAATCATTTTACATCATGCTGTGAATAGAATGATTAAAGCAGGTTAGCATTTTCTTGGCAAAATAATTATGTTGTTATGCATTTCAGCCATACCGATATTTATACTAGCTAGTCCATTTATCTCAGTGACAGAACATCTATACTGAATGGACAGAATACATTTTATTTACCTAATGCAATTCATTAGAAGCACAAAATACTTTCAGATTTAGTTTTTGTAATTAGGATAGCTTTATCTATTTATTTAGTTAGCTCTCTTGTAGAACAAATATAATCTTGTGTATAAGTAGCAGTCAAAATCTGTTAAGTGAGTTTAAAAAGAAGTAAAAGTATCTAGTGGAAGTAGGTCACCTGCACAGAACTTACATGGTTAAATTAGGGGATGTTGACACAGTGTGAGTGGGTGCACTGGTCTTAGAGGCTAAATTACTCATAGTGAGTTAGAAAAAGAAAATACCATTTCAAAACTGAGATTTAATGGCCAGTGTTCCCACACATTAGAAAAACAATCTCAATAAAAACTTGATTATTGGCTTACTCACCACAGTGAGCAGTACTGACCACGTAAATTGCTCCCTAACAAGGGGTGAGGAAGTCATGTACAGATTATCACAACCCGCAGAAATTTGGCTCAGAGCTATCTTTTCTCAATGCAGAGAATACAAAACCAACCAAGGGACAGTGACTCACAGAACATCCCGCAGAAGTTTCACCTATGACTTGGAACAGCTCATTCTCATATTCTGAATTGGGCTCAGCATCCAGCTCTTTGCAATTGGTCATCCACAAATGCATGCCTCCTTAAAATATATATGGCCAAACTAGCATATTTTTACTTGATGTTCAATCATTTTTTAATATGAAGAAATTGTGCTCCATTCCTGTTTAATGTAAAGATCTCTCAAACTGCTTTAATTCCACAACTCTACAGCCTTCAGAAAGAGGCAGCAGCATTACAGCTCTCCAAACACACTCCATTCTCGTTAAATGACTAATCTAAAACCAGCCAACCAAAACACATAGAATAACCACATAGAATACAAATGTTTTACTCCTAATGTAGAACCTAAATTAAAACAAACCACAATTATATCTCAAGTTTGATTGACCCACATGCCTCTGAGGTTCATGTTCTCTGATGGGCTTTGCATAATATTGGTGATGCAGTCTTGTTTATTTTTTTAATCTAATGACCAATATTCAGTTCTTGAAAAACAGCTGTGAACTTCATAATTTTTGAACGTAAATGCAGTCCTGCAAACTGGAAACAGAAGTCTGGCAGTAGCAGAGCATGACAGCTCAACCACATTTTAATGCACCATTACTGGAGCACATTTGTGCATCCACTCTTCAAAATAATTTATTATAACAACAAGAAAAACCTAATAACTAGAAATATCAAGTAATTTCTTTAGTAGCGCCACTCTACTACTACTGCAATCAATAATCCACGTAAACAGCACAACATACTTATGAATTCCTACAGTATTTTAGAAATAGCAATCTATAGGCAGTGAAATTTCTAATAATATTGGAATGAATAGATTTTGTTTAAAAATGTCATTATTGAATAATTTGAATTATTTCTACTTAGAGGATTTTATCTGAAGCCAAGTATTACGCAAATAAAGGGTGTAGTGATCCTTAGAAAGTGGTTGAATAAAATATATACATTACCTTGCACACCAAATTTGACCAGATAATCAAGTATTATATTTAGTTATTCTGTTCTATTCTTTGGTACTAGTTGGATTGCTCCTTCCTTAGATCCAGCAATATACGCCTACTTAGGACATGCAATAAAACATACATAGAAAATACCCACTCATAAGTTACATCAAATCTCCAGCTTAAAGCAAGTAGGTTACACACAAGAATCTTCTTTGCTTGGCTGGCATTTGCAGGCTATGTGTCAAATTTAGAGACTGCAGAAGCAGTGAGAGCAGTGATGCTGCATAACTTCGACACAAAAACTATTGTGCCCCTTGAAAAAAAGAAACACCATCCTTCCTTATTTTCTCAACAACATGCAAAATCAAAGAAGAGATAAATTAGAGCAATCTTAACATCTACCAACTTAAACCAGTAAGCCAACTTAGAAAAAGCACAGTTTCGTGTTCCTTCACATACAAGTACAATGCAACAAGACACTCATCGTCTTGTAGTCTATCGGGGACCTAAACATGAACCACAACTTGGAACAGGGGAATATTTTGTAGTTGTTGCTTAGCTTTGAAATACACCAAGCCTCAAACTAGTAATGTTTTAAAGTAGAAAACACTGGGCTTATCTGTCGCGCATACAAGGATTCTTCTAGTTCCATTATTCTTAGTTCTGAGGCTGAACCCCAGCAGTGCACTGTTTAGCCAGCCCTCTAGTTGACTAGGGAAACTGAAAATAAGGACAGCACTCAGAAACTGAAATAAAAAAAAGAGAAACTGAGAACTAAGAATATGCTTTATCCTAGTTCCTAGAAAGAAACTAGCACAGGTCACGAGCATTACAAAAGTACCTCAAACACGTGACATTTAAAACCACCTATTTCATTCCACCTAAATAAACAGTGGAAATTAAAGTGTCTAGACAGTACTGTATAAATGGTCAGTAGTATCTTTAGTCATCTTAAACATCTTTGAAAAATTCTCTATATTTCACTGACTTTTGATAACGTGCCTACTCACAGGTGGCCATTTGAAAAGCATGCTGCAAGTGTGCTCCCTGAAAGGTTTCTGTCTGCATTTTGCTAGCAGCCTATGAGAACTCCCTCAAAACCTAATGAAACATCCATACCTAGCCAGAGCAAATAGAAACTTCTTGTCATGTTTCTTTAAAGCACTCTAAGCTATTTTATGGTCTCTCAGAGTACCCCTACAAAAGCTAGTGCTTTACTTGTAAAAAGCTTCAGTGCAATTCATCGTCGTCTTTCAATGTTTTTGCCTAACAGCCATTAGTGAAAAATTTGAAGCCTCTGTAGCATATCCTGCATAAAAGTGTCATTCAGTGAATGATTTAAGCAATGGCAGATGATACTGCTCACTTAAATGCTTCATAGTACAGAGGTATGCTGCTAGTAATAATGTTGAAAGACTGCTTTTATCATGCAATTTAGTGGTCAAGCCAACCATACTGCTTTAAGACAGCTTAACATGTAATAAATTGTGGCATCTCCATAGTTAACTTTTGTGGGCTCTACCTCCCCTGTATTTTGTTACATACATTACAGAACTTAATTATGTTAATATTCTCATTTCTATCTGATGACTGTAAAATATCACTTAAATAGGGCTTTAAATGTACCATTCATCTTGGTAGTGATCAGGAATAGAGCCACAATAGGGATGTCTTGAGTTTATTTGGTGAAATCCACGTGATGTTAATGAAGGAAATAAAAGTCCCACACTTCCATGGCAGAGGCTGTCATTTGAAAACCGCAAATAAACCTGCAGGACCATACTGATAATGAAAAATACAGCAGGTGAGTGGCTTGATTGCTCTATCATACTTTCTCTTAACAGCCCTGCTATGCAAAACTATGATGGAAACATCTCAAGATAGTTTCTTATGATTTCTAGTCTCATCTAGAATGTTTGACACAGGAGAAGGAGATAGCTGATGCCATGCAAAAGCAATAACAAAAACCAAATGCTATCTGGAAAAGGATAGGTAATACAATTGGGGGTGGGGAGGGGAGGAGGTGCAATGAACATAAACTGGAACAGAGGAAATTCCATACGAGCATGAGGAAAACTTCTTTACTTAGACAGTGACAGAGCACTTGAACAGGATGCCCAAAGAGGCTGGAGAGCGTCCTCTGGAAATTCAAAACCCACCTCGTTAGTTTCCTGTGTAACCTACTGCAGGGAACCTGCTTTAGCAGGAGGTTGGACTAGATGATCTCCAGAAGTCCCTTCCAAGCCCCACAATTCTGTGATTTTAGCAATTCCAGTCAATATAGAATTCCTCATATGTTCTTAAAATTATACTTCTAGCACTTCCTTTATAAATGCTTTAACTTAATGTATAGATATTTGCAGATATAAAATACTTATAATTGTAATTATATATGTACCTATCTTGTAATTATAAGTAGGTACATATTGTATAATCACTGGTACAATGCATGCTCTGCAAGAAATTTGTTTTATTTAAATAATAGGGTTGAGTGGGGAATCACACCATGCCCTTGAACAAGGAAGAAAAAAAAAAAGAAATAGAGCATGGATTGTTTTCAGATAGGTGCTCAAAAGCTACATAAAACAACTCTCTACAAAAATGATTTGCAGCTTATTCAATCAGTTATTTAATTATGAATAATACAAATAGTGTTCGAGCACAAGAGAGAAACAAAATGCACTTGGAGGCCTTAAAGGGTAAATACAATTATACACCATAATAAAAGCTAGCACAGATCTTTTCAGCCAGTGGTTCAAAGCGCTCAGATACGCTTTTGGAGGAGCATAAACAATGCAAAAAACCTATAATTGCAATGTCAGTCATGGTGTCCATACAGAATACTAAGTACAAAATCATATCGTACTTCATTTGTTTCCATGGTTCTTTGGCAAAATAAAAAATACAAAGCTAATTGCAGAAGCACAGTGTCCTCTGCTGGGGAAAATGATTTCAATGTCTTACCTGAACATAAGAAAAAAATAATCTGTTACTCTCATAGCCAAAACTGAGGCAGACCAATCCATCATTGTTACAGAAGTCCCATTTTTCACAACCTACATAAAAATAGTAGGAGACAGAAGACCATCCCGGAGATACTGCTTCAGTGACTTCTAACATTTCAGCCTTGATTAATAGCTCCATAGCTGTTACTTACATAATTCACTAAAAGTGATCTTAAAATACTTTACTTTTTCATGAACACTGTCATTATTGAAAATGACCGACTGAATCATTTGTCAAAGCTGACTAAAAAGGCTCTGAGCAACAAGTGTTACCAGAACTTAGCTATAATATTTGCTATCTGTACATTCAAAATTGAACAAGAACTGCAGCATAAGTCAATTGCTCTCTTTGATTACTGGATGTGATCAATTCATCCATATACCTGAAGAACCTGCAGCTTTCTCTTCTAAGACACCCTCCTTGTGTAAAATCTCTGTCATAGTAAGTCAGCAGGGAAAGGGAGTAAACTCGTAAACTGGATACAGAGAACAATTAAAGGATAAAGCCTGCAATTTAAAGAGCAAATGCAGCATTTGAAGGGAAAAAGGGAACAAATAATAGAAAAACAATAAACAGAAACTTCAACGCTGGTTCCCAAACAACAGCAGTGTCCATATATAAATGAATTCAAAGGCCATGCTCCTTAGACATTGTTTCTATACTTTAAGTCAAGATGAATAAGAAATCTTTTTCAGACTGTAAATGCCTGATTTGCACAGAAATATTCTTTCGTATTTAAGTCAGCTGAAAGAGTTATGCTTTGCTTATTTAAACAACATACCATTGGAGAAACCTCACAGCAGTGGTATAATGAAGTGTAATTAGTTGTCTTCCACAGACATAATATATCCCTGTGTACCAAATGCTCACAGTTGATGCAAGTCATCATCTTAGTTTTAGTTGGAACTACTAGAAGTCACAACATGCACTAGTAAGAAGAACTAATGACACCCTCAGAATCTTAGAGAACAGAACATAGCTTGTACTGATCTGAAATCCTACGGNGGGGGGGGGCGGGGGAAATCATGGCTACATGCAAGTTAAAAGCTGGCTAAACAAAAAACAGACAAGGGCAGCCTCTCCTCAAAACACACAGGCAGTGCTTAACATGTTCAACAACAGTGAAGAATTGCAACATTTTCTCTCTAGTACTGAATGCCCAATGAGTTTATTTGATAAATAAATCTCCCTGGCCAATCACATACTTCTCCAGCTCTTTCATTTTGTTAGAATGTGGAAATGAAAACACAGGTGGTTGCTGATAAATCAGTCAGTCAGAATTTTATCTCTTTTAAACCAGTCTAGTTTATATGTTGGTATAAGAACAACAACTAAAAATCTAAAAACTTTCAGAAGTAGCATGATTTGGAATTGCTGACCATTCAACCAGAGTGATCTTTTCCATTTCTTTAACTCACACAGATACAGTTCATAGTACCACTCAAAAAGTAATCTTGGTTTCAGCTTTGTGGCATAGTAATAGCTTACTATCTTCATTTTTTCACTTGATAAATGATTAACTTCTGAATCTGTTCTTGTAATGCATATGAGATTTTCATGGACAGGTTCCTTTCATGCATCATTTCAAATTAACTCTGCTGTGCATTATGCATAGTTCAGTACCAAATGAAGGGAAAGCTCTGTTCTCATAATCAGGAGAAAATTCAAAGGCAGATACTGTTACCCGTTAGAAGTCCAGACTGCTCTTAATGAATCAAAAATTTTAATAACACCACTGGAAAGAGAAATGGATCCACCAAAATAAAAAGGATACAGCGCACCTGTATATTATTAATACGCATATGATTCAGTTATGATTACTACTGCACCGAAGTCACTCAGATCAACATGAGTATATATAATAAACAAAAATTCAAACACATACATACATATATGCATGCATACACACACAGCAAAGCACATATTAACTTGCAATAACAGTTGGTTCCTACTAGCATTTCACTTGTATCATCTTTTAAGTCACAGCAGCCTTGCAATTTTTTTTTTTCCTCCTCCTTGCACAGGACCTTTACACCCATCACTGCTATTACTCATCAGACACTCGCGGGGTGGGTCTAGCAGCAGAATAATGCCTTTGTTCTATATGATGTTCTTGTAACAATGTTCAGCTCACTAAAAATCTCACATAAATACCTCACTGCATCTCTAATGTCACATTATCTTAAGCCATCAAAGTCTAGAACTACCTATAATTGTTAATTCATCAATATATTCATTTTCTGGAATGAGGAGTGGAGAGGGGAGAGAACCATACTGGATTGCACAGATGATAAACACAGTTGATGTTTCAGCTGGAATGGATTCCACAGATGTTTTATATTTCCTAGTCTACTAATGGGGTAAGGGTGTCATCATTCCTGTCTGCTGGTAATGCTTTGGAAAAGCTACCACAATCACTTAGTTGAAGTCAAAGCACTGTCAGTATGATGCCCCAAGTCTTCTTTCTGAAACTGAAAATAAATGATTTTTCATCTTAGTTTGCCATGCCACAAAAGATAACACAATGCATTCATTTAACATTTGTCACTGAAGCACGTTATCCCTCCGGGAGTAATATGTGAGAGCAGCACAGACCTAGTGTTTCAAATTAACCAGGAATAGGATTAACCATGCAAGAAATAGCAGTAAAATGTAATCTTTAATGTTAAAGTTAGAGCAATAGAAAAGTATAATAAGTGTACTTCCTAGCTACCGTTTCTGTTGCCATCTAAAGCTTGATTTTATCAGCTGGATTTTTAATTTCTCAGGCATAATGTGTTATAGGACAAACTTTACTGTATGCTGATCCAAATGACTACAGAGAAGAACCTGGGGAGAGTGGAGCACAGCGTGCCAGGGAGCAGCAGACAACACAAGAGCAGTGCTTCTGATGGTGATGAAAGCACCTTCTGACCGGTTTGGCAGAACTGGTTGATATCAGGGAGGATGGAAATTTACTAGCCAAATTCCAACAAAAACCTTTCTGTAATTGGTGGATGAGAATAAAAAAAAATAATAATATCATTTTATAAGTGCAGACAACAATGCACTTCTTCCATTTAGATCTTTTTTCAATTTCTATTTTTATGTTTTACAACGTGCATAATAGAACAGTGGTATATATGACAGATATTGTGGGTGCTTTTTTTTTTTTACTAGTGAGATGCACAAATCAAAAAGGATTTGGTAACCACTGCACTAAGAATCACACTGACTATGTGATTGCCACCTGAGTGCACCCTAACACAAATTCACAATTTCTTCATTATAAAAAGAGTAGAAACCAGCTTCAAAGTACACTCAGCTATACACTGGACTGCAAGTATATTAAGATTCAAAAAAGAAATTCTAAATAAAGCTCCAGTTACAAGAAGGCATCCAGAAGATTTTTATGGATTTAATAAGTTATCCTTCAAGGATACTGCAAAATTTAGGACAACAAAAATCTACCTCTAAACTTGGACAGCTTAGTTATTCAAATAAAACCTCCCACCAGCAGGTGGTAAAAGAATCCAAAGCATTTTCAAGGAGGCACAGCTTAATGTCAAGAATTTTTAAGTATGCACTAAATTTGCCCTTTTGCATAAACACTCCTATTAGGTCTGTTAAAATGAAAGGCATGGCAGATTACTCCACAAAGTTACTAAGGCTATTCTATTTAATGCTAACATTGCAAGCATTTAGCAAGGCAAACTCCAGGAGCAAATTCAGCAGAAACTCTGAAAGAAGGACCACGAGAGACAGCAAAATCCCACACATTACTCTGCTGTATGATTTGAATTTAAATTGTTAGTTAATTATGAGAGAAATTACAGCACACATCTACTGGTCTGAATCAAACTACAGTTTATAGCAGGTCACAAAACAGTCATATTCCCACCTTTAAAAGGAGTTTCAGTTTAAAAAAAAGCATACTGAACAAGATCCAAACTTACACTTATCAACTATTAAAAAGAAACAGCAAAGAGTGTAAGCCTTTCTAGACTGAAGAAGAACGTATGTGAATCTTTGAGAATTAACTAGCTAGTTATTGAAGCCAGTGGAAATTGCTTTAAGTTCAACAAATTTAAGATTAAAAAAAAACAACTGAAACACCTGATGTCTTCCTCATGTCTTCTCTGTGACATTTCCACTGTGTTCAAAGTATTTTAATGATGGAGTTAATAATAATATGGTTAATGCTATTTTTAGTTTCCTCATTCTCAAGTACCAAAAATAGTATTAGGAGCAGACAGACAATTAAAAAAAATGGACAGGGTGGTCCTAAGTGCCTTTCATTACCCATTTCCACTTTTCCTTGATTAGACCAGCAAACGTTCCTTGCAGAAAATGCACACTGCTCAGTTTTTAAACTGTGACTGCAATATTATTAGTCAATTCAGTTGCCTTGCAATGCCCCTGCAGCATGTTTTACACCGTAACATGTTTACTTTTTCTTTCTAATATCAGTGTTTTGAGCATTCATTACTGTTCACAGATACACTGTAATTTTTTTAATTTATTAATGATGTCATTATAATGCTTAATAGGCCATCTCAGGTAGAATTCCAAGAATACATACACAAAATTGTGTTCAATTTGTCAAGAGGGAAACATTAAAGGAGAGATGAAAACAAAACACGCATCTAAAATGAAGACTGAAGACAGAAGATTCAGAGAGATAAGCATCTGAAGAGAGAACAGATGTTACTGACTCCTCACTCAAATAGCAAAGCCTCTCTCTCACTGGTAATTAGAGTAGTTCCCTTTATCATATGCTTAGTCAGATGATGAAATTGATCTGTGCTTCCTGTATTTTTAAAATAACTTGGTCATCATTAAGATGGACTAGGCAGTCATTTTCAGCCAAACGGATCCATTTGGATTCAGTTTTAAAGATTACGGAGAAGTTTCATTTTGTTTTTATCAATCACAAACCCAAAGTTAGAAATTGATGCTTTGCAGTAAGTTTTGCAGAAAGTTTATTGTATTTGTAGACATACATATCACCCCCAGGACAGCATTTTTTTTTCAGGAACTTACAAGCAAAGCCTGGTTTATAACTTGTGTATTGCATCATTTAAGACACGAACTTCAGAATTTTACAGGCTAAAAATCTGTTTTGTGACATTACTGCTCATTATTTCATGTCTCTCACTTTATCTTTAACCTAAGGTCAAGTAAACTATGCAAATCAGCATTTTCTGACAGCATGTGCATTTCTGCATGTATTCACGTCTGTCCACTCATGCCCCTGAAATCTCTATTTATTTGCCAAGTTCAATCACAGACAACTGGATTAGCATCTCAAAGTTAATTACATTCTTATAAGTTTTATCAAAGCCCGCAGTATGAAGCCAACTTATATCATATACCAGAAAGTGGATTATAAGCATCCCAATCACAAGAAAAAAATGTTGATTTGCCTTTTTAGATAAGAGAATCCAACCACAGATTGGAAACGAAGGCTTATTACTTCCACCACTTTCATAATTAATTGCTTGTGGGAATGTTTATAAGGCTTATTTTTTATTTAACGAGAAACTATGCAAGTCAAAAGTGGTACTTACCATTAACAAAAACCAGTAAGTCAACATAAAGCATCTAAATCTGTGGATAAGCAAGGGAAACAGGAAATAGTTCAATGAAGCCCAGAGCTTTTAATAAGAAAAGAGCACTGAGGAAAAAAGTCAAAATACAGAAGAAAAAGAATGTTCCACTTTCCCTTTAATCTCTCTCTAAATTTGCAGTTGGAAACAACTTTCCAATATTGAATATTTTGTATTCAAACATAACTTTCAAAATGACATGGAATTTCAATGAGGAAAGATATAGTTCAAGGCAAAACAAATTAAGATTTCTAAAGGATAGAAGATGATTTTGTGAATGCAACAAATATTGTTGAAATAAAATTTTGGTGAAGTCTCAACCTTCGCACACGCACCACAGAATGGGAACAACCATTAGTCTGCATGTTGATACAAGCAGCCGTCATTTCTCAACAACCAATTTCCTCTTTCAGTAATAATGAATTGATGTAATCTGATTAAGAGAACCTTTTTATATACTTACAGTGGTAAGACTTACTCTACAGAGCTGACCAATGACACGTCACCCAGAATTTCCAAACAATTCTTGCATGACATCTCGCAGCAAACTACTCAAATTACACATCCCCAGTGAACCATATTATGCTACCCGCAGTTTTAGAGTTCAACATTTAATGACAAAATGGCTTTAAAAGTTACCTCTTTTTGAAATACTACCGTGTTTTGTGAGGTCTCGCGCATCATCCTAGGATTTGATCAACTTCTCACTAATTTCAGACAGAACTGAAAGTTTGCATCTATCTGTAGAAATGTTCTCTGAGTATGTGATACAGTTTTATGTTAAGTTTTAGAAAGCTTTAAACAGCAAAATCATTTGATAGCTTCAGCTTTCAAGCTTAGTCAAATCACACTTGAAGAAAACAAGACTCTCTAAGACGTGAATGTTATTGGAACTAACTCTCTTTCATCTGAAAAGAGAAAACTAAGGGAATGCTGCTGTTCAGACACAATGCCAGTTTATAAATAAATAGGCTTACCAGCTCCTAGCAGAGGTGACATTGCCAGAACCGTGTCGTGCTCTTCAAATTGTACCTGCACGATCTTGTCAGTGCATGATTGCTTCACAGCAACAGCATGAAAGATCAGGGAGCAATTCTGTTTAGATCTGCCATTTCTGCCTTTGGCTTCTATATCAGGATGATTCATCTTCTAAATAGTAATTCTGGTTCCCTCAAAGATCCTGGTAAAATCTCACCTTCAGCTTTCAAATTTTTTAGAGTACACTTGGCTTTCTGTCAACGGTTTACGGGCGTTCGGCCCAGTTCCGTGACGAAGGGGACGGGGGACCCACGCCCCGGGAAAAGGGAAAAAAGGGTAGGGAAGTGGGCCTGAGAGCAAGAACAGTGGCAACAATCTGAGGAGAAACAAACTAATTTACTAAATAAGATACCGGAATGCAAAACAACACACTATAATACAATATAATTACAATTTAAGCTGATAAATCCAATACAGAGAGAGAGAATGTCCCAAAATCACGGTAGGCCTTACTCTACTACAGACAATAAGATGGCTAGAGAGCAAGATGCTGCCAGGACAAGAGACGGCGGAAAAAGGGATGAGGTCTCATGATCTGCAAGTTTTTATCTTTTCCCTCTGGCCGGAAATGGTAACAGAGGAGCAAAGTACCCTGGGAATGTAGTAGTCCTTCTCTTCTGGGAACCAGATATATACAGTACATGATGTTACGATGTGGAATACCAATAACCGAAAATCACAAAACCATGACACTTTCCCAGCCTCAGAAACACAACCCACTCTTTAGAGGACAGTTCTCAGAGCTGACGTATTCAACCCTATCCATAAGGATGATCACCATGCCCAAACATCTCCAAAGTTTTCCTTAAAAATGTAAAAAAAAAAAAAAAAAAGATTGCAGTACATCACTGTTCAGTTTGCTGAAAACAATTCAATACTTTGATACTGAAGGGTAAGTGTCCATAGGAACAGCTATACCATAAGTTAGGCTCTATGAATAGGTACACTGTCCTTTCTGAAGACTTTATAATGCAAGTATCTCTTGACATTTCCATTGTTTGAATAAATTACTACAAGACAAGGGCTTTTGAGAGGTTGCTGATTAAAGTGCCCTTTATTGTTAAAAGTGTAATTAAGTAATACTTGAATTTATAATTCTCTTCAGGGAGTCCCCACTCCTAAAGAAATTAGAAAACGGTTCAGCCTCAAAGTCATCTAGTTAATAATACTTTTCAATTATCACAGTTAGCCTGTGTAGCATTCACATTTGCAAGGTTTCATTTTATTTAAAGAAATTAAAGTGCAAATCAAATCACCAAGCTCTCCTGTTATGCATTGTCCAAAGTCTATTAAGCAAAATATAGTTTTAAAACAGCACGGAGTTATAAATAGCCTGCTGTTTGGAATAGCCTGTCAGTCTGTTCCCAATTACATATACTTAGCTAACAGCTCACTAATTAGCACTCATTTCTGATTCTGCAGCTCCTAAAATGTTTACATTTGAAGTCACAAATTACTGTCTAATTGTGTTGACTACGTTATTCTACATAAGATATAAATATCTGTCCATGCTGTTAAAAAAAATGCTGTAATCACAGAATGACTAGATTACATTCCATCAATATTTTAAGTTCTAGAAAAAACTTGTGTAAAGAAAGGGAAGATGAAGGAGAAGCAAAGAAAAAGCATTATGGACCGATCACAAACCCCATTCCCTTTTCACCTGCACCACTCAAGGGGAGGAGGTAGAAGAGGGTGGATGTGGGAGAAGGTGGTTTTAGTTTGCTTTTATTTCTCACAGCTCTAGTCTGTTAGTAACAGAGTTATAATTAATTGTATTAATCTCTCTACACTGAGTATGTTTTGCCTGCCACGGTAATTAGTGATCCAATTCCCATTTGCTGGAATTACCCTTCGACACTTTTAAACTTCAGATAACACTTTGTACCAGAGAGGCAGATATCTCAACAAAGTACAGTACCCACACAAAGAAGCAACGATTTAATGTACAGCGTGCACCTCCTATTTCTCCCCATTAGTACTGCAACTGAATACTCAGTAACTTCATAAAGGATTTCAGAATACACCAGAAAAGGAGTCATATCATTTGCAGAACACAAAGAATTCATACAACCTTAATAAATGTTCTTGTAAGTAGAGAGTAAATTTTTTTAGGCATCACACAAGTTGTCCGTGGAAAAAGATAAAATAATATTACCTGATATTCAATCTTAGTTACCATGTGTAAAGCAAAACTTGAAATTTTTGACTTTAAAGTTAATTTTGGCTATTAACAATAACTAAAGGTGGGTACTCTTACAAGATAGCCTTGTGTTTTTTAATCTTTAGGGATCCAATGTCTATTTGTCCGATAACCTTCAATTTAACAATTTTTGATTATATGGTTATGTAGTAAGAAATCCAGCCTTATTTATGTTGGTCTTTTCTTTTTTTTTTTTTGGATAGAACAATGATATCACCTTCACTAAACACCATAAAATCCTAAACAGGAATTTTTTGCTTAACATTACACGTATGAATTGAGTTTAGATGAACAAACACATAGCAATCATGCCTCTCTTTGTAGAAACTTATGGGAGATGAGACCTCCACTCCTAAGCTCTTCCATGAAGTTATAACTGAGAAAATTAGGAAGCACTCTGTTTTTCCCATCGGGATATAAACAAGAGGATTGCCAACTTGTGGCACAATCACTGAAGCTATTCAAGATAAGGCATAGTGTGATTACTTCCTACATTGTATTCCATTTGATGGAGGGATTTGGATTATGTTAGCTGAAAGGTCAAATCTGCTGTTGCAATTCATATGCCAAGCAGAAATTATTTTTTAGAAAGCAATGCAATGTATAAGGAATATACACTATGACTATAAAGCTGGATTTGAAATCAGCGTTTCTTAACACTTCTTAGAAAAAGGTGCTTTTTCTGAAACTTTCAGAGACAGAACTACAGTAATTTCAGAAAGAGATGCATTAAAGGTACGTGAATATCACTACCCCATACCTTTAGGGGCTGACATCGAAAATTTAAAGTCACCCAGGCTCGTCACACATTTTCTCTACACAATAGCTGACCTCTTCTTGTGAATTATTCTCCCTCTTCCGAAACACAAATCAAAACAAAAAAACTGGAAAAGCAGTTTCAGTTTCATCCAGGCCTCCTTAATTTTTCTCTCTCATCTGACCTGTTTGGTGAACTCTCCTCACCACTACAAGCATATTTACCAGGCTGTAATTTCCAACTTACTGATGATTATTCACCGCATTAGAAAACTACCCCTGAAACATGTCCCTATCACTAAGAAAATTAGCTGTCACATATAATTAGGTTAATTTAGTTTAATGTTCAGATGAAATGTGCACATTATTAATGAAAACAAACACATGGAGCAGTTGACCTCGCTTCTACCAAAGAATGTACTTAGTAGTACATACAGTTAGTTGGCCAACTCAACTACAGTGAAAGATGGAACACATCTGTTAATGCTAAATTTATTATGACAAAAAAAGTTCCTGCGTTTTTTCTTTTCTTCCAAACGAGAGAGAATTTGAGGCAGGAAATAATACTGTTGCAAATCTTTAGCACAAACAGCTACTACGTTTTGAGTTGGAGGTGCCCATATGAAGCCTTTTTAACCACCATTATTGTTTCTATGATGAAAAGTTTTGTTTCAATAACTGTTTCCCATAGTCAATAATCGCAAGTGAAACTTGCAGGCTTACTTGTATTTTCATTTAATAAAAAGCCATTTCAATTTGCATTCAAACTGATTTTTTTTATGGTAAATATTTTATTTTAGATTAATTGTGAATAATTTTTCGTCTAATTACTATCAGTAGAATCCAATACTTACAGAAGTAAAATCATGCACTTCATCTGGTTGAAAAGGAAACATCTTTTGGTGTGCAGTTTATTAAATTTTACTTGAATCCAGAGCAATCACAGCTGAGTACAATGAACTGTTAATTCCCATTGTTAGAAGCTTGCAAGTTGATGGAAGAAGAAGAAATACATTAATATTTAGGAAAACTTTAAATGATTTTTTAGGTGGCAAATAACCATAACGATGAATGTCTGAGCACCTCTCGTCTTCTCGTTGAAATCTGTTTATTGGAGGTAACACACTTCACTGTTGTAACTAACGCACATAAAGCAAGGCCAGCCAGGGCCAACAGCCAGCTTCACGCTGCAGAAATCTCAGGGCTAACATGAGCTGACTTGCCAAAGTTAGACATTTGGTTTTCTTCCTAACTTTGTAATGCAACTCCAATTCACATTGGCCTCCTGTACTACCAAAAAGTAATTTGTTGAAAAGCTAGAGGCTGCACACATTCTCAACACATTTCCATCACCTTTATCAGCATAGAAAGAAAAATGACATACTGTTACTGGGAAAAGTTTTGATATGAGGGTCAGGCACGCCAGAATCCTTAAAATTAGTTTGGTTTTATGCAATATTTGCATGATAATCTCTGTATACTTAATTTTGACAAACCCCATCGGTTTATTCAACCACTTTCTGAAGTCATAGCTTCACGTGGATTAGGAAATCACTGAATCTGTTAGAACATGAATTTAAGACCATGATATGTTCCTGTTCAACTTAGCGTGAAATCAAGTATTTTCGAGGATGTTTCAAGTATCAGGATGGTATAGCTAAAGTCCAGTTAAACATAGCTCCCATTTTTTTCCACAAAAAAGAGGTTTTTTTGAGAAGGAAAGTGTTTGCTTCTTCAGTGATTCAGAAATCAGCTGCACTAACATGCTTCGTCACATTACAATTTGCAGATTCCCTTAAATCCTTACATTGAAGTGTTTCACTGCTTTCATATTTTTCTAATAGCTCATCAGCTTCACTGAACATCATACCTTTCATCTTCTATGACTTATCTTGGATAGTTCTTTTTAAGGTAGCTCTGACTTCTATGAACTACATTTGTTTCTGTACAGAAAACTGTTAAGCAAAAATCTCCCAGCCACCGCTAGATACTAATGCTGTACAGTGCAGTCCCAGCTGGCATAATACACTTCCTCCCTCCAGACATGTCATTCTGTTCTCTTTATCTCACAGGAAATTTGGTGGTAAAACAGCAGTACTTTTCAATTCTCTGTCTTTTGAGATTTTTAAGAGAAGATTAGATACCAGCGTAAAGGATATGAACAATCTCTAAGAAAATTCAGCAGTCCCAGGCTGATCCTGCACAGTTCAAGACAATGGGATTTTTCCCGACTTGGTTAGTACTAGACTCTTGATACAGCAAGGACTACTGTTCTGGCCCATGTTCCGCAGAGACTTAAGTAAGGTTTATAATTCTAAATAAATAACATGGCATCTACTGAAGTGTCTGCATATGAACTAAATTGTAATTCACGTATTTAGTGAAAAATGTATGCAAGCCAAGGTTTCTAGAGAGAAAATATCTTTTACAAGACCCCCCCATGATACAACTCTCCAGAAATTACAGTAATTTTCAAGACACCACCTTTTTCCCCCTAGAAGATAACAGGATTCCTGACAATTTCAGTTTCAACATAAAACAGTGTGTTTCCTGGAAATTTAACCAGATCAAGAATGCATTGACCTACGCTCTGCTGTAATCTCTACAATCCCAAGTTCATTAATAGCAAATCAATTTATATGACTTCATTCAGACGGGTAAGCTTCCCTGTCATTGTTATAGGGATATATATATGCATTATACATATTGTATGTTATTTTTATTATTAAATAATTAAAATATAATATAATAGAAGTTAATTTCATTATACTAATTTTTTTTTTACTAAATAAAATATGTAAGTGAAAATGCAAACAGGGCTTTTCTAATCACAAAGCTCTCTAGAAGAATGGACCAATCTAAAAATGTAAGTCATCTTCAGGTTGTCCATTTAACATTCTTTGAAAGAAATGCCTAATTATACCAATAAGGAGGATTCAGTACACTCATGTTCACATCCAAAAAGCCTATGAAAATTCCAGATAGACATCCCATGAAGAGTTCTATACGGATACTTTTAGATTAAGGTAATGAATATATTGTTTTCCTGAGTCTCATAGAACTTATCTCACAAAAAAGAACAACAAGAAGTCACATTCATTCTTCTGTGGACATTTTAATGAAAAAATTGTAAAGTTATGTGTAGTAGAAATTTGGTGATCTCAACAGACAATTTTTGGTTTGTTGGGTTTTTTTGGTGTTTTTGTTGTGTTAGGATTTGTTTAGATGACTGAGTTTTGTTTAGAATGATCCAAATCATTTAATCAATAAGTGACTGAACAGCATTGATCTGTTCCACCCTTTGTCCAGATTTGCTCCATGAGTATTCACTAGTTCATTCCACTTCAATTTTAAAATGAGAGAAACAATACTGGTGTTTAGCAAGTAAAAAGCAAATAGCCCCATCCCTCCACAAATAGCCCTGTCAGCATTTCAGGAAGCAAAGTAATTTCCTGTCTTGTGATATCAAAAATAAAAGCATTAGCAATATTTTGTGTGTTCATCACTAACCTAAACAAACATGCTTCCAAGCAGAGTAGAAGATAGCACTATCTGCCATGCTTGTTTGAAAATATGCTAGGAAGAAGTACGTACTCCTCAATTTACACTTAGTTTGCTTCAAATCTATAATCCAGCAATGAAAAACATCATGATGTAAAATTTCTTTGTTATAAATTATTTAATAAGAACTAAGTGTACGTTGCTGTGAGTATAATTGGACCATTAGTCTGTAGGTTTTGCTCCTGCAGTTATTCAACTTCAGCTTTAGTGGAGGTCTCTGAGCAATTTCCTATTACCTCATAATGACTTTTGGTAAATGCTTATCTGCATCCAACAGATTGCTCTGCTTCAATATACGGTACTGCAAGAGAAGGAACTCACTGAAGAATCGTCACCATGAACTAATTATTTATGGCTGAAAATGTCAAAGACTCTCATAACTTGCTGAAGCATAAAATTTGCCCTACCTCTAAATTGTTATAGTCTAATGAGATTTCAGGTTATAACAGAACATCCCAATGCTTTCTCTGATACTGTTTTAATCAGATTTCTTTTTTTTTTCCTTTTATAAGCTTCAGAGAAAATATTGTATGTTGCAAACATCACATTAAAAATAATCTTTAACTGCTAATGACCCACAAAATTGGCTTGTGATTACTGTGCAGATTCCACAAGCCGAAACTGTTCAATGGGCACCATTCGCTAAGCTCTGCTATGTGCTCAATAGACCTACAAGAGTCCTCTTCCAGCAAGTCCAAAGTTTCCTTCTTATTTGGTGTCTTGCTTGTGCCTTACAAGATGATAATAAAAGCTACTTTTATTAGATTTAAGTCACTAAGTCCACCAGCAGACACACATCACAAAACAATGCCATTTAAATAAATATATTTTTAACATACTTCCATATTTCATGTGTACACATACATGTCAAAATTATTGTTGTACATGAAATCTTGCCAATTTTGATCCACTAACTTGTGAGAAAAATTTCAGGGCCCCTCTCAGCTCCCTGCTGATCAATACAGAATTATATGTGCGTTCTATTGGCAGGACTTCTGCAATTCATACAAAATAGATTTCTACTTCTATCACCTTTACACTAACAACAAAAGATTAACGTGGTCTGATGAGCATTCAGAAATACAGGAGACTACTAGTCTGTTTCAGGGTCCATCCCTACTATCAGCATGTGACAAGTTAACAGATCTTAATTATAAAAGAAATACAAAAGCAATTAAGCAAACTGAGGGATTACTAGGAGTTCCAGATGCGGTAGCTTGTTTCCTGTTCTAAAATAATATCTATTTTCTATCAAAAGTGAGATTAATCTTCCTAAGCATATCAAAAAATCTTACCCTGGCAAATTTCTCCCCTCATTAAAATCAGTTCTGGTTTTGGAAGGAATTGTAGAAACAATGTGCCATTTCAGGCTCAACATTTGCTACTCGTGTACTGTCACTTGAAGCGTCACCCAGTGAGATCCAAAAACAGTAAGAACAGAAGATACCAGGGCCAAAATCATCTTTGGCCTACTGCATTGTACCAGGTATTGCAATCACTAGAAGACGCAACCTGGAAAAAGACATATCCCTGTGCCATCAGAGGACACAAGTTACAAGCAAAAACCTGAATGTCCATATACTTTGCTTTCTTCCAGGTGTGTCACTAGCACCTGAGGCTATCCAAACCGCAATTTCTTTTCAGCTTCCATGTTTTCCTTTTTATTACGTGTTCTACCACTGAGGACCCAAAACACTGATACTAAACAGCAAAAAGCTCTGTATCAAACTGCAGGTACATAAGCATTCTAAACATATTACTTTTCAAAGTTCAAGATTGCAAACAAGTTCGAAACACTGAAGTAGAATTGATTTACCATATCTTATATATAATACTGTAAAAAGCTCTTTTGGGCTAATTAAATACTCAGTTGATCCCCAAGTGATTAATAAAGTTTCTGACAAATTTTCTTTCTCTTCTGAGCTGCCAGATGGGGTACAGAAAACTCATCTATATCTCATAATGCAGATTTTTTATATTATTAAATAAAGCTTACACATCTAGACTACAGCAGGGAAGATTTCTCTGCTTTACTTTTACATTCCTAAAAAAAATACAAACAAGACACAAATCAGGCTTATCTTCTCTTCTATGTCTCAGATTGGGTCAGAAATCTGTTTGTATTGGCCTTTGTTTACACAGCAGTACTATTATCATTATAAAATATTAGGGTAAGTCTTTCATTGCACAGTTCAGAAACTATTGCCTTTACGTATACATATGACATCCAGAGCTGACATAACATCACCAGTGTCTGCAGTCCCTATGCTTTCACAAGAACTGGTTAAGAGGAGTTAGCACCACTTTGCTCGTTTCACAAATAAAAACCATGCTAAAGATGACCTTGTTGCTTTTTGCCTGTTTTATTTTGTAATGAACGCAAAAAGCAATCAGATAAAGCCATTCAGCATTTCAGATCTTTCAAGAGGGTCCAAATTCATTTGTCCCTTATAAGAATCAAAGAACAAAAAAAAAGCACCATTCTTAATTTAGGCAATTAAGAGTACTTTGAAAGCAATATCCAGTACACTAAACAACCTGTCCCTAGAGTGCTGCCTACAGTCCATGAGAAGTTAGTTTTTAGAGTACTTCAAATGAAGAAAGGTCATTTCCTAGATGTGCTCTACAGATAATAATTTTTAACTGGTAATTTAAATGAGAAGTTATTTTCGTAAATATGGAGTTAATGGTCACGTGAATTAGAAATGAAATTTGATACATGCATTACATTTATCATATTGCTTTAAATGAAATACACACCAACATTTATCATCTTTACCTTTTGAATATTGAATATAAATATATTGTTTTCTTCTTTACACAGTCTAAAAAAATTTTACACAATAGTTAATATTAAGTCTAGATATTAAATCCAGGATCAACTGATATGAATGAAAACTTAATGAAGCCTATATAGCCTATAACTTCAACTCTTCAGGAGAAGAGATTGTGACTTACAGTACAACATGGATTCTGCCCTACAACCCTGCAGCTTAACATTCACCAGCAGAAGGCAGCTCCACACAGTATATGATAATCAGATTCTCTTGGCTCATCTACAAGCCACCTGACTACCTTTTGTGAATAGAAGGAACAGAATACCTAAGTGAAAACTTGGTATTCATTGATGGCTTCAGTTCTATTATTGTATATATTGCCTAGCTGCAAATGGAAATGCATTGAATTATGTATAACTCTCCAAAACGTATATCAAGAAGTAATGAGTCCAAGACAGTCAGAAGTAAACAAATTATCATATTCTGTCATATAGCAAGACAGTGATAAACTTCAATTTGACAAAATGAAAATATTGAAGTTCATAAGGTTGCTGTTAGCAACCCCATTCTGCAGTCTTTCTAGGCGAGTTATAATGCCATAGTAACACTGAATAGATTCACATCAAGTACGTGCACCAAAGACTGTTGTAAGCCCAGCGCAAACTCATTGCAATGTAGATTGGTGGGTTTTTTTCCTTTGTTTTTCTTACAGGCTAGCATTTATCAGGTGTGATTAGAAGTATTCTTTATCTCAAGCAACAAATGTTGAGTTGAATAATTCTCCTG
This sequence comes from Numida meleagris, assembly GCF_002078875.1. Classification (NCBI taxonomy): domain Eukaryota; kingdom Metazoa; phylum Chordata; class Aves; order Galliformes; family Numididae; genus Numida; species Numida meleagris. The sequence continues at coordinate 7,449,547 of NC_034418.1, read as the reverse complement.
TTTCATTTGGGCATTGCTAACTGCTTTCATAGTTATACTACTGACTACAAAGCAAGTCATGTCCGTGTGTCTTCATCAGTGTTATAAGTCATTTCATAGACAGTGCATCATTTAAAACTAAACAAACGCCTTCTGTCTTTATCCTGGCTCTACTTCAACTTGTTAAGTACTACAACATATGTCATCTATTTCCCTAAACAAGCTACATGAGCATAGCACTACAGAAGTATTATTTAAGAAAGTGAAGAACAAGAAGCAGCTGGCACACATATGTAGTCACATCTGATTTGATTTAAGTGGACATTTTCATACAATCTCTACCACCCAATAAACATGTCTATAAACAACATTAAAAAATAACCTGTTCCTGCAGGCACCATCTTCTTAAATGATGCAACACATGATGCATTAGAAGAAACAAATGAACAAAATCCTCAAAGTCATCCCACAGCATCGGTAGAAGAAACCATCTCTTTAGAGTGTCTGCTGGAATTTTTTTTTGGGGGGGGGCGGGGGAAAGTGTTTACCAGACACAAAAATGAATTTGTTAACCTAAAGGAAAGGCAAGTATTCCAAGCTAACTTTCCCTCTTTATCCTGTATACAAAGCACACAGAGTCACTGATGTTACCTCTAGATAACAGTCTGCAAAAACATTTATTCATCAAGAGCGGAATAAAACATTTTCACAACATATTCTTGACTCTTCCTGCACTGGCAGAAAAACATAGCAAAGTCTAGAAGACAATCTAATTAATGCAGGAACAAAGATATTTCTATTTCCTCAATGATGCAAATTAACAGCAAACGCGGGGGCTTAAACTTTCACTTGGTATGCCTGCTCATGGAAATAGAGACCCAAAAAATCAAATATCATTTAGTTTCAGATGAGTTTTATGTATATCTTCAGGATATAATTCTTTCAGCCAATTCAATTTCACTGAAGTCAATGGCCTAGCTGCCAAGTCATACTGAACTACAGCTGGAACTGCATTTAAACTGGACATCACTGCTTGTTTGTTTTTCCAGTAAAACACATTCAAACACATCCTCTACATCACAGGAAGTGTTGTGAAACTTGATCACACCGAGTACTTCTGGTTCAGGCAAATAAGCCCAGAAGCTTGGTACAGATTCCCTCTTCTCTACAGCTCCCTTTGATGCACAGGGATGTCAGTGGAGGTGCTCCTGAAGATTCATATCAGCTCCTCAACTGCAAGAGAGGGCCCTCTCTGATGGCATTAAGTTGTGCCAACCACTGTCTGTGATGCTTCGGTGTGGTCTGGATCAGAGAATGAAGCCAGCTTAAATGAAAAATGACTGCAACACGTTGCTTACAGCACTCACTGTGGGTGGTGCCAGGGAAAAGGGAAGCAGAGTTCCAGCCTCAACACCAATTAAAATGAAATACACTAAAATGGAACAGTAGCAAGTAAATTAGAAAGACAAAAATTAAAAATAAAAGAATAGCATATGCAAAAAGTAAACAGCAAAAGGAGAACTTGCAGGAATGGGTAGTCTACACCATCTCTGCTTTCATTTGGAGCTGAAATATATATCCGAACCCAGATTCTCAGAACTGCACTGCAGTAGAAAGCTGCAGCATTTTCTGCTACCTTATTTTACAAGCAACGCTGAAACTACTAAAAGCCAAAATTTCCAATGCGCTCCATTAAACAAGGACACCACTAAAACTAATAAAGCCAAAATATTTTTCTTGGAGACCAAAAATGAATTCCATGCAAGTTGAAGCCAAAAATTCTGTTCATCACCAACTGCAATAGAAAATATGCAATGAACAGAAATGAACTTATCTCAAGCATATATTAAAAAAGTTTTGCAGGTGGTTTATTTTTTTTTACCCATTACTGAACCGAATTTCATCCTAAATAAGTACAGATCAATAATAGTTAATATGGATACTTACTAATAAACATTTCTAATTAAATGCGTAATAAAAATGATGTTTGGAATAATCCATATTAATTATCTTGATCCTGTGAATTCCTGTAATCTCCCTAATTGGAAGGGAAGCCAATCAAGAGATTGGCCAATCATCAAAAGATAGTAATTTTTTTTTTTAACCCTATTACATGGATTGTTGACAAAGCATCAGTAATGCAGTTAATGCCATGGCTTTACTAACAACCACCAACCAGGCAGAGAACAGAGAATGTTCTCAGTTCCAAAGTACTTTGGAGCTTAACAATTTCATAGCATATTAAAAAGTAACAGTGTGAAATTATTCAGAATCCAGAGGTATACTGCAAATACACGCATGGGACTCCCAATTTTAGCACCTGCATTTTCACACTAGCCACATTCAAGTTGGCCTGATCATCAGCAAAGCTCTGGCTGCCTGCAGTGTTAACTGGCACACCAACATCTCAGGTCTATATTTTCAACTACGGTCCTCAGTTAAAAAAAAAAAAGTACTGCAATAACCACTGAAAATATTAAAGACCACAGGTCAGGAGTTCAGTCATTTTCTCCCAGTACAAAATACTTTCAGACACACAGCCAGTTAAAAAAAAAAAACACCTATCTGCATAAGGGATGGATTTGGCCTGCCTGCTTTTCCACTCTCACATACTCCAGTTCTTGTAATTACACACAACTCTGTGTTGAACAAGTTTTGTAGGCTTGGACAGAGGTTATGCAAGAGCAAGATACTAACTCTCTGAATAGCTTTAAGATAAAATATAAATGTGGATTTACAGACACGTTATATATTTTTGAGAAATAAATTACATTTTTGCTTATTAACTTACTCCTTGCAAATTATACCGATTTTACACTATGATGCCTGGGAGGGTTTGCCTCCCAGAATCCCTGCATCAAGCAGAACAGAACTCAGTCTTTAGATTCTGCAAGAGACAAAATGAGTTGATCCTATGGACTCTGCAAATAACTTGAAAAACCTTAATCCAAGGAATATTCACTTATGATTACTTTGGAGTCTTTCTACGTGGGACGAATAACATGAAGGGAAAAGAACTTTTCATTTCTGCACGTGAATTCTTCTCACAGTATTGGCTCTCTTTTCATTTTTGATGCAGGTGAGGAGAGGATATCACACACTGAAATCCTCCTGTAAGGTCACTAATTACACTAACTTGATTTATATATAATTCTATGCGAACAGAAATACTCAGCAGAGCTTAATGTGATGTATTTTTTAGCAAGTCCAAAAGTACGTTAGGAAAGTGAGCTGGCAGGATTCTACCACTATAAAATTCAGACATTAATTAATTTACCATAAACTGAAAATGCCACTAGGTAAAATCTTCCAAGTTTTCACAGCACTGGGCAAGTTACCCTACTTGAAGTACATTAATTTTATCTTCTTTTAGAATAAGATCTGAGAAGAGGTTTCAAGTAAAATGCTTCCAATCCAATAAAAACTTGATACCCTTGTCTTCAGTATTTAATCTTCTCTCAATCCTAGTCTGCTGAAGTAACAGTACACAGAGTCACTAAGACACATAAAGCTATAAGGACAAATGGCAAAATCTCAAAGTCTTCCCCATTTGCTTATGCTACAAAAAAAAAAAAAAACAACCATTAAGTTGTATTCTGACAAAAGGAAAAAGGTATCTTTTATTCATTGCTGTTATTTAATTGTATAGTGTAATGCAATGGAAAGCTCAACAACGACAGCAAAGCAGCAAGATCCCAGGCTGCAGCAAGCGATGATTTGCTCAAACACAACATCAGTGGGGACAGAAACAAAGGAAAGAAGCTGCTTACCTTCAGAAGGCCTCAAGTACACAGGGATCTCCATAGAGATGCCCTCACCTCCCCTGCCAACCCTTAAATGAGGTCTGGGAAGGGGTGGATCCTGGCTCCAGCCCTTCCAATCACTCCAGCACATTGCATGCACCTGAGTTCCCCTGGGTTGGCCCTGCCTTCCCACCAGGTGCTCCATCACTGCCTCAAGCCATGACTTCACATTTCCACTGCATATACAGATGAAGCAATAAATTATTTTTTTGCCCATTTTGTGAATAACCATGCAAATTTTACAGATATTTGTAGAATTACATGTTAGAACAATAAAAATGAGCAGAGAAGTCTCTCATGCTCAGTTTGTGATGTTCTCCTTCACAACAGTAATTATAATCTATTATAAGTGTATAGATCTGCTTCTTCATATGATAGTTAAATTGATAAACTAATAGGAAAAAAAGCAAAAAGAAAACTAGAAAAAATTACATAATTAATTCTAACTCATCCAGTCAAATAGAGAGAAGCACAGCGTTGAAGACCAAGGTGTGCTTCTCCTCTCCTAAACGTATTGATCTACTTTGTATTAATGAATGCTGTTGTTTTACAATCAATAGTCACAGGCTTCCACAGGAGCTGGAAAGATTTAGACAACAGGCATATGCAGTTGCAGACTGGAAAACCCAGGACAGCGTTGCAGGAAATGCAAAGGGCTGAGGATCGGGAGGGCTAGCTGAAATGAGAGGCTTCTTGGAGACGTTGGTTGTGTTAAATAATGGAATTCTTACTATTCTGCTCCCATTAAAGTATTCTAAGCGCTTTGTCTGTTCTTAGGTATATCTAAATAAAAACTCACAGACTTTTGGTGAGACCTTTTCTAAATTCTATATTAAAAAGGTATGTATAGGACTACAGACAAGCCCAAGCCCACTTGTTTCTTCTTCAACCACTGGATTAATTGCAAGTAAGGAGAAACATTAATAAAGGAGACTGAAGACCTCATAAGGTGTTACTGTTTCTGAAGTGAAAAGTACACACTTGGAAGAAATACAACCAGTCACAAAAGAACACAATACCTAATTACCCACCTGCAATCTGCAATATGTTGCCTCAAACCTTGCTTAGATTTAACAATATATTAACACAGAGTTGATCTTCTGACTTTCAGTGTAAGCTTGCTTAAAACAAAACAGAAAAATGAATAGAGTACACTTCCCTGAAGGAAGGAACTTGTAATCTTCGTTAACCCTATTATGTGCAATATCATTTCATCACCCTAACACTCCCTGCAGCTGCAGCAGTCTGGCAAGCTCAAGTCACAAGAAAAACTCATTTACATAGGGCTTCTGGCCCCGTTCACTACAAAAATTTGCCAAGACAAATTACGGTGTCAAAAGAAAGCTCATTAAATTTTTATATCAGATTGCTATGTTACCCTTAGCTCCCAGGGTACTCATCCCTCTTTCTGTCATTACTTTTCAGCCCTTAAGGCTCAAATATTTTCAAGGGCAGAAGAGGACCAATTATAAAAAAAAAAGTTATTTGCTTACTGGTATAAATTGAAGCATACAACCATCACTAATTCACATTTACCAAAAATATAGCTCAATTACCATGTCACACTAGACTGCTGAATAGCAAGATATTCCTGAATGCTTTTAATTTAGTGCCAGTATTTGTGCTGAAGCTACAACAGCAATTAAACATACTGAGATGGGGATTAAGCACATTTTCCACCATTTGTCTCTCCGTTATAGTGATGTTCTACTCAGAAAAGGAACCCCTGCCCACTTATTCCATGGCGGTGTGAACATTTCAAAAGATTTAAAAATCCTTTGACAACTAGAGAGGTTAAAACAATTATAATCTTCATCTTGATCAAAACTTACATTGGTTATTTCTAAGGAACAGCCCTTTAAAGAATTGAGGGACATTAAAGCTACATTCCCATATACCCGTGAACTAAGTGCTTAAAGACAGATAAACAATTCAGAAATATTTTTGTTTAAAAATGGTAAACTGAAAAGTGTTTATTTGCCACCAAAAACTCTGCTTAAGAATTTATTCTTTTTAATGTTACCCATTGTGTTGGGTTTTTTTAAACTGGGTTTAAAATATAGATATTTTAGAAAAAACTCATAAATCGCATACATGATTTATACACCATTATGCATTTCAAATAGTACTTTAGTTCTTATTCCAAAAGAGTGAATACATTGAAATTGTGATTACTTTTCCCACCACCTTTAGGCTTAGCACATCTAAGCATCATTTGATGGAACACAGCCACTCCCACCCAGCTCCAGCCAGCACAGCAATTGTCAGTTAGGATCCAAATCAAAGTGATTGCTTCTGAAACTTCATAGCAGGTGGAATTTCTCTCTTACAATTGTCACAGGCAGCATACGTTAAATCTTGCAACACCTCTTCTCCTCCTTCCCCCCTTTTTTTTTTAAGATTTCTGGGTTCTTAGCGTTTTGCTCAGTTAGAATTCTACCTCAAATCCAGTGTCAGCTGCTGATCTGCACTTTACCAACAACCACCAGTTTAGCTGGGTATTTAACCCAAAGGAATATCACATGAGCCCCTCTGTTTTTCAGCTGCCTGGCTCACACTGAAGCTCACCATCACCTGAGTGGAGTCAGCTTAGTGAGCCCTGGAACAAAATCATCCATTTAAAAAATAATAATTAAAAACATAAAAGAGAGGGTGGAGTAAGGGGTGGACCAAAGCTCTGCAGAGGAAACTACGTCTCATAGAACAGAAACGTGTTGGGTACTCACGAAGTAGCGCTCCTCCAATAGAGGGGCAGGCAATTTGAGGTAGGCGTGCACATTCATCCTGACAAGCAATTGTGTTAATTTGTTACAAAGTCCATCACAACAGGATACTACCTCTTTCTTTGTCAACTTTCATGCTGTGTGACAGCACTACAGCCTCTCTCATTCCGCTCTCTCCCAGATTCACTAATCAGACACGCCTGCAAATGTGGGGATTCCAGAGAGCTGGGCCACTGCTGGAGTGTCCCAGCCAAGCAATCACAGCTTCTACCCAAACGCCAGAGCTTTCGTGCTGACAAGAATTCAGCTACAAGCCAGAGCTACTGATTTTTTGAGGCTTTCCGTGTCCAGTATGCAGACATGCAGATGCACGTTCCCAGCAAGTGAAGTAATGAATGAAAGCTTCACACGTAACAAGACAGAAAGACAAGAGCTCAGACAAGAGCAGCAGAGGCACAGAGCTAAGTGTGAGCAGTAACCAATTTTTCCAGCTAAGCAGATCATATTTATTCTTTCAGTGAGAGGAATGCACACCTCACACTTGAATAATTTCTTCTGTTTAGTTGTATAAAGATTGAAGTAACCTGTTAGCATTAAGACAATGTTATCCAGCTTATATTCCTCACGATTTATGCACCACTGGTAAAGTGTCTCCATAGAGGTGGGAAGATGCTACTGTTGCTAGAGAAAAATTACAGCTTCCAAAAGCCAGCAGCAGAATCTAGCCCACTATGTCTCACTTAGCACAACTTTATTTTTTATAGTTGAATGTGTACTTAAGAGGCATAGTTTTCAGGAAGCTCCACAACTTATGCTTCGCAGTAAGCATGGAAGGAAACTACCATTCCTAACTCCCCAAATGCTTGAAAGCAGGAGCAGATGCTAAGTATACTAAGCCTTAGACTTCTGATCACATTTAAAAATTTACACGAGGTCTGCCATTTATTTTGTATACACAAGATACAGTTACTGACATTTTTCTAAATCTGAGAGTCTGCACAACTCTCCTGGCTCCAGTGTAATAGCTTACAGTAACTCCCGAGGAAGCTTTCGGTCTCCTGATGTTAATAAACCAATATTACTCAGGCACATTTCCAGGAACACCCAACAAGTCCTCAGTGTCCTCCCGGGCAGACGCCTGCCACAAGAGCCCAGTGGCTGGGCACCCAGCAGCCACCCTAGCTCCTATGGATAGGCCCACTGCATGCTCCCCTTTCTTGCCTATGCACTAATTTATAAACAGCACATTATATTTGGGCTATTCTTCTATTTGATTTACACTGAAGTATTTAATTTATATTGACCTGACTAACCGGAACTAAGGGCAGAGCAACCCATTTGACATCTTCGCAGCTACAGCTGCACAGCACCAGCCTTTAATGCTGTAAATGGCTTGAAATTGCTAACAATTTGAAATTTGTGTAGACCAAAGACAATATCGATGAACAAAAATAACAGCAGGTATTGCTTAAACACCTAAAGCTGTCTTCTCAATTTTCAAACATCAGCTAAAGAATTGCATTTTACTTCTCGCTGCTAGCTGAGCAAGGCAGCTCTTCTATCCAGAGCCTGTCAGTCTCCTAAATTAATTAGAGCCAGTTCATTGATCCATAACCAGGGTACTTTCTACAGTCATTGACAATTGATTTCCATCTAATTCACAATGGGACGAGCTCTGGCCTCAAGTACGACCCAATATTCTTTCTTCACCCATGTGTTACATGAGGGCTGAATTCACATAAGGATTTCTAATAAGAAATCTGCGCCACTGATGTCTCAGCTTTCAGCAAACTAATTACAGTGTCTGTGAACAAGTAACACTCGGAGGGGATTTTCAAGTGTGTTTTTTGAGGGAAGGTTATTTTGTTTCTTTGTGAAGGCTCCTTTCCAAATTTGTAATATTGATGAAGCACAGTTAACTGACACTTGGTATATCACACAACATTTACTGTATACGCATAAACCCCCCTGGCTTTAGTGAAAAGTTATACATATAGGATGTGCCACAGAAAAATACGGAAGATACAAACAAATAAAGCCTGAGTATAATGATGACATTTGCTGCTCAAATTTGACATAAGCACATAATTCTTCATTATTGTCCCACCTGAGAGTTTGGGGTTACACTGGCGTGACAGGCTACTTACTGAATCAGCCTTTTGTCCACTGCGAACTTCACAGGCCTGTTAGTGCCTTGTTTAAATGTTCTCTTTTCTAACAATCATGCTGATTTAGTGAATTGCGTGTTCTGTCATTCTAGGATGAACTGAGGTGGGAAGGGAGGGGAAAAAAAAAGAAAGAAAAACTGAAAAAAATGATAGTAGCTATCCACAACACGTGTCTCAATGCTGACCAAAGCAGTGTATTCTGAGGATCAGAAAATGGAGGTCAGACACTAGTTAGATGAACACAGGATAGAACAAGGTTCAGTTAAATAACAGGGTGTTTTCCACTTGGCACAGCTCCTAGAGCCTGCTGGCCCCGCCTCTGGAGCTAATTAATAGAGTCAGGTTAGACTTAACTCTCTTAGAGAGGGCAAGAAATAATGAACTGCTCCCTTCAAGGAGGAATGTACGTATTTATGTATGGCTTAAAGCGAGATATTTGTAACTAGCACATACTTCAGTGTACTGTAAAGCTTTGCCTTTCATAAGAGTTCACACCTGTTTTTCAGCAGAAGTGAGAAACATTGAAGAAATTAGAGTTGGCTTTTTATGCATTTGTCCCCAGAAATCACTCCTGAAATTAGAAAATTTTGCAATATGCTACTACTGCATTATGGCCAAGATGCTCAGAAACATCTGTCAGAATCCATTTAGCTTAATAGTTTAATCCACCTTCCGCATTAAAACTTACACATTTTTTAAAATAACGTTATGTTATGACTAGCAAGACACTTTTCATTTCTTACGATGACTCAGAGGAAATGTTCTTGAGCTCCTCTGACTACACTTCAAAATCTGCTCTCCACAGGATGCTGAAAACAGCACAAAGATACAAAAGAAATAATGATTAACTAGGTCTAGATTTTGTATTCTTCTCCATATCCTTTTTCTTGGGCATATTCAATCGCTGCAGCACTCCATCACACTGTAGCATTTCATCCACACGCAAAAGCACTAAGGTGAAATATCTAGCAGTGAGCTAACGCACTGGTTTTGCGTCCTGATGAAGTTAAAGTATTTAGCAGCACTAAAACCTCAAACACAAGGTACTTCAACCATTTCAGCTGTATATAAACCAACTTTGGAAAACCAGTCCAGAGCAGTGGAAGCAAATGCTTCTTAAGGAGCTAGTCTGTAGCACCGCTGGAAGCCCATTCAAATGATGCCCGATGATTCTTTCTGAGTCACTGACAGATTTTTTCCTCCCACCACCAAGCATTAATCCAAGACAGTAGTGCTGTATAGCTTACTGCAGAAAGAGCTTAATGCAGAGGGGAGTTGGTTGTATTCTTACCTGTTGTTTTTGTTGTTGGTTTTTTTTTCTGGCAAAAATAAAACTTGAATTGAGAACAGTTATAAAAGGCATCTTCATGAGTAATGAGTTTAAGTATAATTTATGAGAGCAATGTGCACAGAGTAAGATTTAAAGGGGTAACATTTTGATTTGTTTGAACTACTAAACTTGCTCTAACCCCCCTAAAAATCAGTTTTAAATTCTAAGGTACTACACTGGAATAAGACACATCTGAAGGAAAGAGCCATCCATGATTTTATGCCCTTCCTTTCCAGCAAACCATTTATCACACTTGTGTCAAACTTCTAACTCACGTTTCAAAAACCCATGGGCCCACACCGGTGATTCTGCATAAGCATTTAATTCTCAGAATGTTTAACCCAATACAGAGTCAGATTCTTTCCAAAATATAAGAGAGGCATCCCTGTCATGTTCCCTTGTAGCTTCAAAAGTTTGAGCTTTATAGATATGAAATTCAAAACAAAAAAAAGAAAAAGAGAATATTTGTTGGAATTTTAACAAATCTATATCAGCACAGTCCAGACAGGAACTATTCCCAGTATATTACCAGGCACTTTTATGAACACTTTAATACTGTATCATTACAAAGGCTGGAAGTCCTATGATCAAAAAGAGCTATGCACTGCTACTGAAAATCTGTACTGTCTGTAATATAGCAAACCTTTCAAGCAGAAAAACATCCCCTCTTGTTTGATTGGATGCTGTAAGCTCATGTCTGTGGAGGAGCGCGCCCGCTTTAGGAGAATTTCAACTGTTTCTGCCCGAGTTGCACGTTAGGATTCACAGCACATCTACAGTTTGTCATAGGCAGTACACTTGATACCATTTGATTTCAAAGCTGCTTGCTGCAAATCCTCTGCAATCAGGTTGTGCTTGTTATTAATACCTTTAATCTGACCTCAGACAGGAAATCTAGCGCAGTGTGATTCGGCCAAACAGACTGAACAGTAATCAGCAATCCTATCTGATGGATTATGTTCTTTGTACAATATTTACGGTGAGCAATGAACACAAGAAGGCAGGCATGCTCATACCTGCGTGTTACCGTGCGTGCTGCTCAGGAGTTTAGTCCATTTGTATTCTCACCGTTATTTGATTTTATTTGCATCAAGGTCAGTTGAAAAGAAAACATTTCAGGGAAAAGGGACACACTCTCCCCTCTAATGAAATGAAGTATTCACAGCTGTTATCAGTTAAACATACCAAGTATTACAATTTGCATGTACTGTGCAGTAAGTAATAACTCCAAGCACTGTAACATACATACGGTTTTCTTTCGAATATTTAGCTGAAAGTCCGGGAGCTGCTTGGATCTTAGGAAAAATGAAGAATAACCTTTTCTGTTCTCCTCCAAGAAAACGTCACTCACCACTTCACTATTACTCATCCCTTCAATTTAAGATTAATTTAAACTGCCATTACAGCTATAATTCTGAAAGCCATGACACAAGAAGCCAGGAGCTGTACTGAAGTGAATTTTCCTTCCAAGGAATTCATTCTGACATGTTCACCTCTGGTTTTATTATTACTTTATAATTTCAATAATAATAATTATTTTTTAAACACAAATGTTAATTTTCTCTAGATTCAAGTCAGTCCCCTAGTCCACACCAGCAACCAGTAAAAGCCAGCGACAGCCCCTGTCTCATCAATGTGCTCAGATACCAGTAGGTTCACTTGCTTCAAATACGTTCTCAAGACACAGGAGCTACTGAATCAGTACCTGAAGGAGGAAGGTAGGGAAATCCTAAAATGCTACATCCATTCCCCAAGATTATCCTATCACATTTGGATATACCTCCTAATACGCATTCAGAAATCTAAACACTGCTTGTAGTTTTTATCTAAATTTAACAAACAAGAAGCAAATCTGCAACAAGGATATTTTCAGTTTAGTAACTACGCTCAGAATAAATGCTGAGGAATTTTGCTGCATAGATCTGGTAGCGTTATGTATTTGGTGAGTGCATTTGGTGAATAAATACCCAGATTCCATCACTGGCAGGCCAGAATGGGTCAATCACATTGACAGTCTGCAGGGAAGTATCATCGATAAACAAAATATCATAATTCAAGGTTAATTCAAGTAAATATACCTCATAAAAGATTATTTGAAAGTCCCTTTTCTGAAAAAAATTACCTGCCAAATAATAACTGTTATCAATGACACTCTGAAACATATAATAGTTTGGTTATTTGTTTTGGGTTTTTTAGGGGCTCTTTTGGTTTGGTTTTGGGGTGTGAGAGGGTGGTTTCTGGGTCTTTTTTTGAGGGGGGGGTGGAAACAGAGTGTAATTTCCATCTGCTGTCTACTGATTTTTTTCCTACCACATAAGCATGGATCTGCATGTATGGATCATAGCTGCATCTAAAACACTCACTTATTCAGATCCCTGGGGCCCACCAAGTCAGGATAAGAAACAACAGACTATTCTGGGAGAAAGGAAGAAAACCAATAATCCAATATCCATGAAAATAAATCGCAGGCAATGTGGATACTTCAAAAACAAACCAAGTCTAACTATTTTAATTTCCTCCTATTGCAAGGCACAAGAGCTTGTAGATGTTGAGTAATTGGCAGGATTCTTGTAACTGATCTGTAGGAGGTTTTTTTTTTTTGTCACCACTTCATGCAACAGTCTTAAGAAATCTGGAAAAACAGAAGGATCCAGCTGTTGCACGGTAAGAGAGAAAGTGGTTGAACAATCCCATCCAGATGCCAATTATTAATGATTTCCTGTCAAGAAGACACCAAGAAGGTTCCTCAAGTACAACTGATACAAAGCAAGGACTGCAGCCATACTGAGAGACAAGCTTAGAATTCAACATGAGAGTGTAGAATTTTAAAAGAGGTGTCTACAGCATATCATTACTGCTAAGCTCAAAGAATGATATTAAGACAGGAATAACAGCCACAAATACATGAGGAGGAGAAAGTGGTTAAATAACAAGTCTACTCTGGAGTTACAGTCCACCACATGCTGAACATAGGTCAATAGCAACGCTGCTGCTTAAAAATCAAGCATCATACTGCAATGCGTGCTGAGAACTCAGAGGAACCTTTCTGTTCTACACAGATTATTGAGGTATCACACTTGAAGAAACATATGGACTGACTGGAAAGATTCCAGAAAATGATCTCTGTTCAAAGGAACATTCCTTAACAGTCAACGATGTTTAATGAAACATTTTGGTTAAGGAACTGCTATTGCTTAATCTGCAGAAGTGAAGACCACAGTAAGAAGTCTCAAAATATTGAGAATACCACCAGAAATAAAAATTCTTCTCCACTGAATTGTTGCTTAACATGCTTAAGTTGCAACAATTAAAAAAAAAAATCAAAAGAGGAGATGCAAAAGGAGCAGAAAAAGTGACAGAGATTGAGGGTGAAATAGCAAATTATAAGGGTGAGATAGAATACCACATATCTCTCAGCTGCTATTCATTCCAACTATACAAACCAAAACCAATATGTAAAATGAACTTTTAAATACAGAGCTTTAGTCTAAGGAAATATTACACATACTCTCAGACCATGAATATTCATAGAATCATAGAATGGCCTGGGTTGAAAAGGACCTTCAAAGATCATCCAGTTTCAACCCCCTGCTGAGTACAGGGTCGCCAATCACTAGACCAGACTGTGCAGAGCCACATCCAGCCTGGCCTTGGATGCCTCCAGGGATGGGCATCCCCAGCCTCCTTGGGCAACCTGTTCCAATTCTATTCTTCACTCTTGTATTTAGCAAACTAAGGAGTCTAGGTCCAAGCCAAGAGAGATTCTACGTTTATTTCAATTCCAAATTCCTCTGAATTAGAGTCACATTTAATCCACAAATCAGCACAAGCAAAATCTTTAAACTCAGGGGCAGCCCACCAAGGGAACACAAACCTCAGAAACCAGGAAGTAACATCAAAGCAATAGTTCTGGATTGTTGATAGCTCACAGTTAGCAGGACCAAAAGCATAAAGACTAAGGGCAAAGAAAAAGATTCATCCTGACATCTCCTGTGTGCCCACATGCAATTTATCCTCTTTATGGTGATAGGTCATTGATATTTGAAACGCACTATTATCGAGTTGCCTATTCTATTCAATCACCTCTTTTCAACACAAGCCCTACTCAGCATTATTTTTCAGTTATAGCTATAGGAAACTCTGAATGCTAGCCTTAGCAGCTTTCTAACTCTTAACAGAAGAAAACTAATTAGGTGTCTAAGGTATTTATATAAAGTCCATTTATCATAGTATCTGGGCAGATCACAGTCATTAATATAATTATTCTCCCAACATCACTGTGAAGCTCTATTTTAACTGAAATTTATTTACTCTTCACACAAGCACTCAAAAGGTGACTGTAAAATGTTTTATTAGCAATTAAGTATTATCCTGATGTCTGAAATGGCAAAAAATTAGGCAGAAAAAAAAATAACTAAGCTTTTCTGATCTGATTTTTTCCAAAGTAACACATAAACAATCTCTTAGAACTAAGCTCTTGCTGCAGAGAGCAAGCATTGCTCCCTAAGGCTGCCATACTTGGCCACAGAGCTTCCTCTACTTATAAGCACACGGGTAACAAACTCATTCCAAGTCTCCCTCCTTTAGGTTGTAACCACGTCAGCCCAAGACCAAAAGAATTAAGAAAACTGCTTCTTACTTTTGCTAACAGCATGACTTAGGAACAAAAGCCAGATATGTTATACTTTCAGTGTGGCTGCAATCAAGACATCACAGTTTCCTGCTTAAGAAAGCTTTCCCTGAAGCAGCTTTCTTGATCTTCAAGACATCTGAATATAAAACCATCAGTAAGTAGAATTGTGTACGCAGAAATACGGACATTCACCGTAGGAGCGATACCCTCACATTACAGTAACATGCATTGATCTTTAAAAGTGGGCATGATGTGTGACCTGCTGTAGGGAACCTGCTTCAGCAGGGAGGTTGGACTCAATCTCTTGAGGTCTCTTCCAACCCCTGCAGTTCTGTGGTCATCACTGCACAAACTATTCATTATAATTTTATAATCCTGCTTATAAATCACAAGGATTAGTCTGTAGATGAGCAATCATTGAAAGAAAGACAGCAGTTCTCCACAATTCAATACCTCCACATACATCCTTTCACATCAGAAGGGAGTAGCTAGCCCCAGCCCAACAAGCACCAAGTAAGAAGAAATGGTTCTTGGAAGACTATATTGATAGAAAAATAGAGAAAATTCAGCTACTAAAAATGCTTCATTCCTAATCCATATGCATGCATTCACAGGTTAACACCCCTATAACCAGAGCACAGACACACCCTGGCTTTCAGGGAGTTCACACAATTCATTTGTTGTTGCTTTGTAAATTCCTTGGTACATTCCTTTTTAAATTCCACAAGAAAAACCAACAAAACTATTCAGCTTGTCGATAGCCTGAAAGCAATTTGCCTGTTCTCCTCCATTGGTTTATGCCACACTGCAACATTTAATAAGCAAAAGCAATACTCCAGAAAACACGTCTTTGGGGCTGTTAGTAGAGATCAGTTTCAAACTATTTTTAAAATGAAGAAATGAGATATGTACTTCTGTGAAGAGAAAAAATATCAAAACATAAATCTTAGTGAAGAATTTCTTCCCAACCTATCTTCTTTACATTGGCCATTGCGATCATTTGTACTAGCTAAAAGGTACATATCTTTTAAAGTACAGAAGCCAGGTCACAAAACGTAACTGTTCTTGCACTGAGTCGCCAGCTCAGCCTGGTGCTTGCCAGTTAGACTGAACAATGTAATTGATCTGGTTATCTCTGTGCCTGCTGTTAATAGATTCCTCAGATCAGGATGAAACCCCCTCACTACGAAAGACAGTAATGCTAACTTTATCAGCTTATATTATTTTTAAACCTGAAAAAAATAAATTATTATTTTGAACAAATGCCAAAGCAGAATGAAAAAGTACTGCATTAAGTGCTTAACTGCTTGCCAACCCTAATGATACCTCGATTAACACAATAATCAATGATATGGCAGCCAAGCAGCCTCGATGGGCCATACACATCAACACTGTGCCTTACAGCTTTGTATTTTCACATTGGCCTCTTCAGCACCACCTGATAACACATAAGCCATTACATGGCTCATTATCCCAGTAATATGATTCACTCTCTCTGCCAGGAAACATAGGAGATGATGGGCACCATCTACTTGCAGCCACGACTGTCTATCAATATAACAGATTAAGTATATGAGGGAGTTCAGTTTGGTGTAGAGGTCAATGGTATGCTCCACATGGTAATTTTTCTTCCGGAAGGCTTGACCTCTTAACAGGAAAAAAAAATAACAATGTGGAGACAGAGAAGATAAAGTTGTCATCCTTCTGCAGAGACAGCTTTTTAAAATAAAACAATTAAAAAGTAAGGATCACTACTGTAGAAAAAGTCAGAGCTCACAAGCACCTGGTGAGCACTTTTCACTCATGCGAACAGTTAAGTTACACAGATTCCTCCTTCTTAGGAAAGCAGAACTTAATTGCAGTTCAAAACAGAAAATAATGCTTGTATAATCCAAATATGGTCATTCGGAAAAAGGAAGGAAAGTTGTTTAGGTTAGGGGGATTTTTTTTTTGTGGCTTTTCTTGTTGTTTTCACATCTTCTGGGAAAAATTTAGGATAATTCCTGTTCTTAAAATAACAACATAACTGCGTTAGCAAAGTCCATACTTGCAAAGGCAGAGCACTTCATTCCAGTAAGCTGACTTGGCAGAGGTAACTTGCAAGGATGTCTAACAGTCCTTAGAATCACATCATACAATAGCTTGGGTCAGAAAGGACCTCAAGGATCATCAAGCTCCAACCCCCCGCCACAGGCAGGGCCACCAACCTCCTTGTAGAATCCTTAGAGTTGGAAGGGACCTCTGAAGGCCACCCAGTCCCACTCCCCTAAATGAACAGAAACACCACAGCTAGATCAGGTTGCCCAAGGCCTTATCCAGTCTCACCTTGAAAGTCTCCAGGGATGGGGCATCAACCACAACATCAGGAAACCTGTTCCAGTGCCTCACCACCCTCACTGTAAAAGATTCTTTCCTTATATCTAACTTAAATCTACCCTCCTTGAGCTTGAAGGCATTTCCCCTAGTTCTATCACCACAGACCCTGCTAAAGAGTCTGTCCCCTTCTTTAGATACAGAAAGGCCACTATCAGGTCACCTTACAGCCTTGTCTTCTCCAGGCTGAAGAGCCCCAGCTCTCTCAGCTGTCTTCAGAGGAGAAGTGCTTCAACCCTTGGATCATTTTTGTGGCTCTCTTCTGGACACACTCCAGCAGGTCTATGTCTCTCCTGTACTGATGGCTCCACATCTGGATGCAGTACTCCAGGTGAGGCTTCACCAGCTCAGAGCAGAGGAGTGGGATCACCTCCTTTGCCCTACTAGTCACACTGCTTTTGATGCAGCCCAGGATATAGTTGTCTTTCTGGGCTGCAAGGGCACATTGCTGGCTCTTGTCCAGCTTGCCATCCACCAGTACCCTCAAGCCATTTTCAGCAAGGCCGTGCTCAATCCTTTCATCCCTCAAATTGTATTGGTAGTGGGGGTTACCTCCACCCAGGTGCAAGACCTTGCACTTGGATACGTTGAACCTCATGAGGTTCACCCAGGCCCACTGCCCAAGCCTGTCTAGGTCCTTCTGAACAGCATTCCATCCCCCTGGTCTATTGACTGCACCCTACAGCTCTGTGACATCAGCAAACTTGCTGAGGGTGCACTCAACCCCACTGTCAATGTCACTAATGAAGATATTAAAGAGTATCATCCACATCATCTCTCCCTATGAGGAAAAGCAGTAAGTGATTGTGATCTGTTGGGTATACCAGGCTAGGTATTTTCCCCATGACATCCCTCACCTGCATGCCAGGAAGACAGGAGACTTCTCTAAGAGGGTCTGCTCAGCTTGTTGGACATTCAGTTCCCTGTAGGGAGGAATCGCCTGCAACCAATACCCATGTCTTCTTCAATGAAGTAGCCTTGGTGCTGGGAGAAGGCTTCTTCTGGTTCATTTTTGTTAGCATATCAACACTGAGTGGGCTGTTACCACTCTTATAGGGGTCTTCCACATCCAGAGCCTCGCAGCTGTTGTACAGAGGCACCTAGGGGGTGGAGCAGGCAAGGAGGGTTTTTGTTTGCAGCTTCAGGTACAGACTTGCCTCCATCTGCTCTTTTCCTTTGTGTTCTTGCCTCCAGCCTTGCAATTTTTTCCTCAACCCAATGTGATACAGGCTGCCTTAGGTTTGTGCTTTTTTTCTTTGAAATAACCTGTCTGTGCATAGATGAACTGTAGCCTCTCTTCTCCTTTTCGTCCCCCACGACGCTTTTTAATCTATATTTCATCCTTTTGCCTGGCTACAAGGCCGAGCAGATCGCCTCCCCGCTCACACCTCACACCGCTGTTCGGCTGCAGCCCCGCGAAGGCAGCGAGGCTCGAGCACTGCGCGCGAGCCGCCCGCGCACAGCCGCGCCGCGCCTTCCCGCCCTGCCCCTAGCGGCAGCTTTTGCACACGCAGAGGGCTCCGCCTCCACCGCGTCAGCGTTACCGCACCTCAGGGGCTGCTCCCGCGGTGTTTGCCGCGGGTTTACCTTCCCTCAAGGATCCCTCGGTGCGAAGTTCTGCAGTGCCGCTGATCCGCACGAAGCCTTTGCAAAAATGGCCGGAGCGGCGCTTTTGGCGGGCTTTCCTAGGCCTAAGAGCAACCAACCCATCCAGTGCTGAACGGCACAGCAGCGCCCGGCGCCGTGCAGGAGCCAGCCTTCATCGCCTGCAACACGATTAAAGCCTGCAAGGAGCTTTTCATCACCGTGATTCGCCAAGGTGGCACAGATTTGATTGGGTTTATGGTCAGATGCTCTATTTTGTTCCTTGGGTTTTACGTGTTTTGAAAAAAACATTTCCTGGGAGATCTCAGTTTTAAATATCAGCACATTCTACAGTCCTGCACTCCCACAACACCACTGCTTTCAGCTTCATCCCACCTCAGTAAGCACTTCCTAGGAATTAAATGGAGGCAATAGCAGCAGAATTGCTTGTAAATATAAATGGAGCTAAATTACAAAAACTTATGTATAATCAGTAGGGATCTAAGATTCTAGAGGGATCTGCCATACAAAATTCAGTTACAGAAAGAACTCTATGGTATATCTTTGCAAATTTGTTTTCTTATATTTGGGGGGGAACTGTTTAATAATAACATAGTATCATAATTCTTCAAAGCAGAGAGATTGACTTTCTCTGAAACTGGAGTGTACTCAGTGGAACAAACACTTGAAGGACTTGTAAAAGGCAAAACAGTTCTGCTGAAGCTGACAACGGTTAGGTGTGTCTCTTGACGCAGTCATGATGCAGAACGTCAGAAGGAATGAGGTTCCAGCCCCAACAACTCACCAGGGTGCAGCTGCTACTACAAGTACGAGGATCCGCTCCCACTATGGAGAAGTGTGTCCAGAAGGTGCTTGAGCAGGCTTACTTGTAAGACACTCAGTAAACTAGAAACATAAATACTGAAGAAAAGAAAAACCTAACACTTGACATTTCAGACGTTGACATTCAACATTTAGCTGTGCTAATTATCAGGTTTCACACTGCCGTATACTGAATTTCAGTAGATGATTTCTCCCACTACTATTGCCTTTTCTGATCACCTGCATATCTTTTCATTAAATATTGGCAAGTACCAAATGCAGTGTAAATCATTTCATAGAAAACCTTTAAAAAATGTTGGGACTCTGTGATCCAATATCAAATTCCAGGGGTCTGTTTTTTATTTTAAAAAAAACACAATTTATAATAATGTACTGTATATAAACAAAAATTTAGTCAACCATATATGAAAAGAAAAAAGAGCATGTTTTTATATAACAATACATGTGTATCAGTTGTCTTCATTGGTGTTTTGAAAGTTTTCTAAAATACTCACTAAACTGGAAATGCCTCCTAGCATCACAAAACAGAAACAATGTCCAAGCGCAACTATATGAAAGTCAAAACAATTTAGTGTTACTGTAGCAACACTTTTACATTTCTAGACTTGGACGTTAATTTTAACTGTGAATCTTAACACTACATGAGTGTACCTTCACACAAATAGACAGAAGCCAAGAGAGCAATTTGGAACTGAAAGCAGAGCTTAATCCGTGCAAAATCCTGTGTGCTAGTAGTACACATCAGCAACGTATTTAGCATGTGTGTACAGAACATGAGATGATGCAAACTCTTCCTGGTTTTTAAGTGCTACTTAATGAAACTGCAATAATAATCAGCATACTGATTTACTGATTATCAGAGGGAATGGCCTCAAGTTGTGCCAGAGAAGGTTCAGTTTGGATATTAGGAGCAATTTCTTCTCTGAAAGAGCAGTCAGGCACTGGAATGGGCTGCCCAGGGGGGTGGTGGAGTCACCATCCCTGGAGGCATCCAAGAAACATTTAGGTGTTGTACTAATGGACATGGCTTAGCAGGAAATACTGGTGGCAGGTGGATGGCTGGACTGGATGATCTTGGAGGTCTTTTCCAACCTTGGTGATTCTGATTCTATTATGCACACATACGCATGCAGCATGTGTGCATTTCAGTGTAAGCTCTAGTGCAGCTGGACAAACAACAGTTTGAAGGTTATCATCTCACATAAAAGTGAAGAGAGCTATCTTTAGAAGGAAATTGCTTAAAGCCAGTCATGTTTGTTTATTTATGTTTTGTCCCTAAATGCAGGTTTTGTAAGCTTTCAGAAAGAAAGCTTTATACCAGAGTGCCTTCTAGTGGCTACGGAGCTACAAATCTCAGCTTGAAACAGAAATCATAGCATTTAGCTGATAATTATTCAGTAAATGAATCCACACAAAATATATGTTTATAGATACACTGGAAATATTTGATGTGTGTCAGTACAACAGTTTTCCATGGTAATGCTGTTTTATAAATAGAAGCATAATTTAGGGATTGAAAGAGGATACTTACCACATGAATAAGCAAGAAAGTAATAGATAAATACACAGTTCAGCTTTGGGAACATACTGTGTCTGGATTGCAAGTTTATGTCAGACGTTATGAATTAGCAATGTCACAATTTCATTGAATAATTCTATTAGCAGTACTTATCAGAATGACTTTTAACCATAGCAGCCACTTATCAAAAGTTTATGCAATACTGAGCCATTAAAAATGACACAAGTTTATACCTGATTCTGCTTAACAGCTTTCAGACACCTACCCCACAGCAGCTCAAGGACACTGTCTACTTTGAAGAGACTGCAGAACCAGACCCGGCATCAGACTGGTACTGAAACGAGGCACATCAAGTACTTTCAAACAACTTCCTCAGGCATGTCAAGCACTACACCCAATAATCAGCCTTGAGGCTACAAAAGTATTACAAGCAGACCTTCTGTCTTACAAAGTTGCAGGAAGAAAAGGAAGCTACTGGTGAGGGTAGGGCAGATACGTGCTGCTTGCCCTAACCTCCAGCTTAGCTCACGAGCACTGCATTGCATTGAAGTCACTTCATCAGATGCCTTTTTCTCCTCTGAAAGCATATCAGAACAGAGAGCAGGAGGTATTGGGAAACTGTGTCCTACTCAAGGAAAAACAAAAGAGGTGATGCACTGAAAAGAAGCTGAACTCACTTAAAGGTTTTGTACACATTTTGGAAGAGAAAAGTAATGGTTACAGAAGACCCAGGGAGACGGCTTCAGTGCTTAGTTAGGAGCGATTCAAAGCCAACAGTAAATTAACAGAAGTTACAGAAGATAAGCAAGCTGTGCCTTCCAAAAATCACTTCTGTGACTGGCACCCAATAATCACACAGATCACTGCTAATTACCTACATTCCAGAAGTAAACACTGCCAGTAACATATCTCCCAAAGGAGACTTCTCAGGACAGTTTTACACCACAGAATTTGTTTCTCTCACATAATCCTGCAATTAACTTATTTACATTTGCTGAAACACATGATGAAAAGCTCTAGTAATTTATGGAATTATGCATGTAGATAAAACCTGAGAATTACAAGCACCAGCCAAAGCATTAACCCTGTTAGAGGGCCCTCAGGCAACCTCTGAGCAAAGCACCCAGCAGATTGAAAACCCTTTTCCCTTTTTCCTCAGGTGCTCCCCTCAGGAGGCTCATGCCAGCATCGTGGGCACGCGGCTGCTCCCGCACCCTGGTGCTGCCACACCTGCAGGCTGGGCCCCCAGCAGCTCTGCTGTTGTGATACAGACTGCTCAAGTCTACTGTCAAGACAAATCCATACCCAAGGAAGCAGACACCAAGGGTTTCTGTGGGATTTACCTCCAGTTCCCACGTGTGCCCAAAGCTACAGTTGAAGCCTGGCAGTGGAGAGGCCATCACCTGATCCATAAGACTGTCACAAAACAGCATGCTGTGTTGCACATGTGTACAAAGCCTTGGGAAATATCTAATACGTAGCCACACCTGCAATTCCTTTCTCTCTATTCCACGCTGCTCATCAGGAGGATTACCATTTAACTTCCCCACATTAACATGCGTACTGGTGTTTCCAGATCCCTCCTAGGTAGAGGAATAATCCCAAAATGAGTTTTCCATACTAGGTAAACACTTTACTAAAAGGAGAGTAATCAATCCTCTCAGTTTCTCCTCTTTCTCTCCATTTCTTTGTAAGCTCTCTCTTTCCCCTTTTCTGTTCCGCCAAAACATTATCCCCCAAAACAGATCTCAAACACTCTACCTAAACCAAAAGAAAAAGCCTTCAACAAGGTTCTCCTTAGGTGAATAACATACAAATGAGGGTAGATCCAAACTGAATTTCCATTTAGTTCAGCTAATGAACAGGAAAAAGGTTGATATTGTTCACATTTTTGAAAATTATAGAACAAGTCAGACCAAGGAAATAGCTGCACTGGACCTCAGGACCTCTAAAACTCTTTCCTGGGAATTATGAACTCAATGTAGGCCAAGCATGTTTTTTTTTTTTTTCCTCCATCTTTTCACTGTAAAGTAGCAAGAGTGAATTGGAACTTTACACACTTATTAACCTTTCAAAAATAATTTCTAGAATGAATGGCCCTTATCTCAAACAACAGTAGACCATATTAGTCACAGATGGAAAGGGAGTTATTTATCAGTGAGCTTTACAGTCATGTAGTACACAGCTTCTAAGACAGATTTCTTAAAGCTTTCTAGAAAAAGAGGGAAGGGCAGGAGGTACTGCCCTTCTAAAATTGGCAATGTACTCCTACCTTCCCTTCTTTTTGCTGGTGCAATATAGTTCAGCACAACACATGAGCTGTTTGTGCCAAGTTCCCATTTGTAAGACAAGAGAACATCATTTACCATATTTAGTGGATTTGTGAGAACAGATAATGAATGTCTTCAAAAACCTTTAAGATCAAGCATGAAGATTGTTTTTTTTCTCCTTCCCTTGCCTTCAGCTTTACTGGAACTTCCTCCTGCTGTGTTGGTTACCACCAGTAACTTTCCCAGGAGGCTTTCTGCTCAGAAGCTTTTCTACCATACCCTTCCTGATTATCTTGCAAGCTTGTGCTTCTTAAGCTAGAAATAATTGTGGTGGATCCATTCCACCCTACAAAGTGCATGTTAACCAGCTGTTTTGTAGAGATGCTAATTCCTTAGTACTTTATGCAGTATGTGAACCAGATATTTCTGCATAGAGATTTGGTCTTTTTCATTGTTGAAAAATACCATGTCAATAAAGACATTCTTTAACAGATATCAAGTCTTGAGGATGGGGATTTTTAATTTTATATCTACAAATTTATATCTAAGCTTCATTTCTGCTTGACACCTTGCTTTTATATTTCATACTTGCAGCACATCATTGCAGCGGTAAAATGCTTAAGAACAAGGCAGCACTGTGACAGATTGTGCTCTGGTAGCAATGAGAGAGCTTAAGAGTGTACTGGTGTTTTGTGATCATTTCATTTCAAATTCAAATGCCTCCTAAAGACTGTTTTCTCATTTGCTTCAACACATACAAATTGTAGCAAAGTTCTTCATGTACCTGCGCGTATGCCGTGTTTAGTTGCATGTCATGATTAACTTGGAAGCTACCATAAAAGACAACCTAGAAGTAACAGTTTGTTTCTATTAGAGAAAGCAATTACATTGAAAGAAATAAAACTGTACATAAAACTAAGAGTCATAATTATAGATAATTCTGCATTTTTATGAAAGTAGAAATAGTATTTAACCAGGTAAAAAGTTTCAGCTAGCCAGCACATGGATTTGCAACATGATAACACAAATAAAATCTGTCCTTCCATAGCTTCATTGAGGAAGAACAACACTTCTACAGCAGGAATTCCCCAAAGATTCTGGATTGGGTGGCGTATTTCCCATATCAAACATAATGAAATGTTTCAGGTCATTTAAAATGGAAATAACAGCACTGGCTTTCTTTACTAAAGTAACTGATGAAATCTCAGCTTTATGATTTTGCTCTTTATCAACATATTTTATTAAACTGCTTCATAAGTAGTCTTCCTCGCCTCTGAAACGAGCAAAATCTCATTTTACTGCAAGTAGTGAATCAATGGAATCAATATCCACTTCTGATTGCTATCAGGTAGACAGCAGTTTAGCAGAACACTTGAGCGTTAAAGAGTAAGCCTAAATCTCACTGGAGACAATTATGTCCTCGCTAAATTTAAACTGGAGAAAATGGCTGTAGTACTTCCATAAGGCTCATAGTAAGATTAATAGTATAAGATAATAATAGAGTAGCTTGGACACAAAAACACGTAAGACAAATATAAAGTACTACTGAATAGGAGTGTGTAATATAAGAAAAACATCATTAGTTCAATCTCAAACTTGAACACACGGGTTTGCTTGTATGTTTCTGGAAGGGGTAACATGTTTTAAAACTACTCTTTGCTACATAACAGCCATAGTACTACCTTGATCTCTACATTCCCACCTCAATTTTCATAGTGCCTTTTTTCCTAACTGCAACTTGTTTGCTAAAACAAAAGAATAAATATTTCTGTATGTTATTTCCTCAAATACCTATTCTATTCTCTTTGAAAAAAATAGTAGACTTGAAAGGGAGATGTAAAGGCAATGGAGTTTTATGTAGTGTTATCAGATAACCTTCAGGATTCTCCTATTCCTATAAAATTCTGCTATTTGTGGTGAAATCTGAAAGCAACCAGCTACAAGACAGCCTCATTTTACCTGAGAAGACAAACACAGTTGGAAAGAAAAACAAAATCCCAAATATTTCCCTCCTGCAGAATTTTTGCTAATGTGTTCACACAGGCTTTCAGCTACAGTAAAATATTTACAGAGTAACGTAGTCAACATTCAGCATTGCATGAACTTCTATGAGATATTATCTTTCCTTCAGATATAAAAATATAAATTTAAGCAAGTCAATAATCTGTAATTTACTGCTCTCCTAAGAAATAAGTTTCTTAGGTACACACTCACAGTCTTGCTTCAGTAGGGTCTTCGTATATGTAAGACTAGAACATGGCCTAAGGGAAAGCTAGTTTGTAACACAGAAGTAGCGACACATGACAGCAGATGCAATATGTACAAAAAGCTCTCTCTTATGAATATTCAGGCTTTTGTAGGCTTCTAATTTCAAGTCATAATATATATTATCATACTCAAAAAAAAATTCAACATATCAGGATGAGAAACTTGGGATTTTAGGCAGGGCAGGAGTAAATTCCACTTAGAAAGATGAAGATGTTAATCTTCAGCTTAGCAACACATTACGTAATAGTTTTATAGTTCTGCCTATATATTTGAGTCCTAAATGTTTAGAACCGCATCCAGAGGAGGTGTTGGGCAGGAACTGCAAAACTGAATCCCACTTCCAAGAATGTCAGTCCTGTACTGTACAAAGTGAGAAAGAAATAGCTTTACACATAAGTGGCCATGTACCGTAAGTACTATAACACAGATGGCTTTAGAGTGCCTCTGTGTTGTGCAAGCAGAGGCTCAAAGCTACACTCCCCAAACACACTGCATATTCTGAGACAAACTCAGGGGCATGGCAGGACAAAGTCCCTTGCAACCCCTTTCAGCAACATGAATAAGCCTGGGAAAGCCCCAGACAAGTACAAATTCTTATAGCCTGTAACTCCTTGTCAAGACCTCACACAATTAAAACACAGATGGCTTCTGAGTATTATTTAGATGGAGGGCACAGACAAAGGAGTATGTTGTGCTTGAGCCTATTACTTGGCTCATCCTCTTATGATCAGTCTATAGTTGATACAGGCCCAGAGAACGTACCAACACTCAACACCACCTTGGAAACACTGTTACTCTGCACAACTTAGCATATGCCCATTTTCCATGTCTGAGTGGCACAAAAGGTCTTTCCCACAACAGACTCTGCCTAAAGCATTTATCTATAGAGGCTACTGTCATCCTAGCTCTATTTTGCATACTGCTGTTCTACGATATGGTTTCTCTCCCATAGCAAACATAGCTCAAAGTTTCCTCATTCAAGGCTGAGTAGAATGTTTCCCCAGAGAATTCCAGACACTTTGTGGCAGATTTGCACAGAAGCAACAAGAATAATCAGCTGATGTACACTGTATTTTACTACAAACTGCTGATTGCAGTTTATCACCACTGACCCTCATGTCGGAGCTGACCAGAGCTCTAGCTGTGGGAAAGTTCTTTAGTGAGAAGAAACAAACGCAGTTAGATACAGCCAGCTGTTCGTGTCTTTCGAAATGAGAAAGTGAATGTTACAAACAGCCTGTGTAGAATTCCACATTATCAGGCAGTCCTGCAGCCACAGCATTTCAGGAAAGACTCTCTGAATTGTATCACTGCAGCTATTTATCAGTCATAACAGGAGTGAAAAACAAGACAAAAACTCCAGAACAAACAACCAGCACAGAAAGATTTTGTTAATTCCTTCAAGTTTTCAGTTATTGCTGCTTTCAGAAAGAACACAGAATTCCTAAGGACACAAGGGCTTGGCACATTTTGTGTAAAGCAAAAAACAATTGCCCTTCAAATAGGTTTCCAGGTTATAAGAGCTCTATCCTTAAGGTTTCTCTGTTTTTCTCTGAGGAAAGAGAACATTAATTTTATTTCAGTCTAAGATTTCACTAAACTTACCTTTCAGCAGCCCCTAAAATTAATAAAGTGTTCAGCTTTCAGAGCCCAGGAATGAAAAGACATTGTCAGAATCTCTTCACTCTTTATTCTTTGCTTGAGGGAAGCAGGAAGACATCTCTGGATAAGAAAACACTGTAAGACACTTTTGACCATTTTACTGCCAAAATGATCACGACTGGCAGAAAATACGTCTGTTCAGGGCAGTACCAATGCATTTTCCATTCTTCCAGTTGATCACTAGATGTGTTATTTATTAATGTTTTCACAGAACTCTGCGCATACAAGATATTCATGTGTCTTGTGCAATTAACGTCACATTACCTAAGAAGAAAAAGTTTCTCAGTAGAGTGCAACTCCCACCTCACATATCACACATTATTCTATACAAGCCTACTCATGTAACAAAGACCTAGTTGTGATGACAATGCACAAGAACAGTGAGCCCTCCCACACAAGATGCTTAGCTACCTTGTCTACTTGGCACCCTAGCCCCTGCAACCAAAGCCAGCAAGAGCAATTTCTCAGTAAAATCAGTTTCTGCTGAAAAACAAGTAACATTAACATCAGGTGAGTTTCAAATACAGAAGCTACCCAGTGTTTCTTTAACATAGACCCAAACCCAGCTTTAAATACATATGTACACTGAAGTATTTCATGGTAACTTACACCCTAAGTTGCTACACTTCTAAGCCGGGTAGCTTAGAACTAGCCAGTTTAAGATCAGTATCAGATGTTCTACCCCTTCGTTATTTTGACACCTGCAAAACACCGTCTCAACAAATTACACCATCTTCCAATCCATGTAGATCTTCAGCAAACTATTAACACACCTATTTGATTTCCCAGATTCTTTCCACACCCAAACAATTGTATGATGCAATTACACCCTACTTTGTCATGATCTGGGTCTAGATCTGGATCTAACGGAACAACTAGAATTTAACAGATTGCATTAATTAAAACAGATTAATCTGTGCAGTTCACCAAGACTCATGGTTTCACAAAAAACAGAAAATAACATGCCTGCAGAATCATATCACTCTGGAAGTTCTCATTCCTAGTTTGCTGTTAGCCAGCATTCTTACAGCTCTCAACTAGAAGTAGCAGCTTCCAAAATATTTGCAACTCTGTTAGAGCTAGGATAGGAGAGAGGAACTCATCTTTTCCTTTCTTTCACACACACCACAGACTGTGGAAGCACAGAAAATCCACTTCTTGGCATAAATCAGGATGCTAATGATGCCTGTGCCTTTATCACAAAAAAGGGAAAGGTGTTCGAAGAGTCCAAAGCAGCAGGAAGCTGAGAAGGAATTTGTATTGTCATCTTTGGCACGTTATAGTGCCAACACTGAAAGGTGTGCAAGAAGCCTCAGTGATCACAACAAAACTATAAGAGCTCCAGGGAAAGAGGTGAGAATGTTTGCCACTGGCACTGCACCACATGACCAAAATAATCCAAGAACACTGGACAGTGTTAGTCCTCCAGCAAACTCATCTGTCATGTGCTAATCCTGTCTGGATATCAGGGCTTTCACCCAAGGTTGTTCTTTTTTAAATAGTATTTACATTATATTCTTCCACCAAAAAAAAACCAAAAACCACATTTATCTCTGATTTTCTGGCATTGACTTGTCTTTGCTTTGTATGTCTGTAGCTCAGAGTATGGTGGAGTCCTGTCCCATACGGTGCTCTAAGCTTTACTAAATTGATTACAATTGAAAGAGATAGTTGTTTGACTAATCCTTTTTTTAAGCAGAGCTAATGCAGATAAACTGTCCACAGAAAGTGGTTTTAAGTATCCAGTGCAAGAAAAACCTTGTAATAAAAATTAGCAGTGGCATCACTACATATCATCATCATCATCTAATGTGTTGTGTTTTTTGAAAACAGAATGAAAATTTGCAACTAAAAATATGCTGTTCTACAAAAAGACCTCTATGGGGCTTAACATCCTCACGTATAATAATATAAGGGAATGTGAAGGAAAACAAGGGAGTATAAGAATTTAGGAGTATTTTTCTTACTGATGCTTTATGTCATCTTGGTGATATCTCATAGTGCGAGTTCTGTGGCCCTTGGCACTGCCTGGGTATTTAAATACATCTGGCAACACATCACACAAATTCACATCAATTTTAACTGCTTATGGTATGGTCCTTGTAGCTTTCATCTGAAAGGTTCTTGCACCCTGAAGCCCTGTAATTTTTTTTTGCCTTTTGTCCAAGTGAGATTTGGAAAGGCAGTATTTCCATACTAAACGCTGCAAGTATAGGGCAACAGGTTCCTTCTGGAGTTTTAAAAGCAGAAGATGGGCACAATAAAAAGTAAATGAAGTTTCATCCCTTTAATATCCCATGAGAACAATACCTTTTTCCCCCTTTTCTTCTTTTGCCATAGAAGTCACTCCTACATTTGGACTTCCTCACAGCAAAGCCTTTTCAAGAGAATGAAGGACGCTCAAATAAGATACTTCCATGGTACTATTATGCTTTAAAAATTAATTTGAAACATACACACATTTGACATACGTTCATTCTAAAGCAATATTGAAACAATTAAAGATTTCACTGAAAACAGAATCATTTTGATAACATGAAGATTAACTAAAATTCTTAATTGAATTTCAGGCCACGAATGTATTCTAATTGAATCACCTTAAAAGGTGCTAAAGGCTAATGCAGTTTCTGTATTAAGAAAAATGAGATTAGGTTATTAAGAGAGAAAACAGTAGCAGGAAGGCTTTTGATTTTTCGCTACACATGATACTCCAGTTTCTGGCCTGCTAGTCAGATTTGGCAGGTAAAATAACTGCACCCAGCTCACCTGGCAGAGATTGGAATAATTGATACAGCAGCACATGAAGCACAGCTGTCAGGCAACCCTTTTTGCATTCCAACAGAGACAGGTGCTTAATGCTGTAAGCAAATGCCTCAGCCACACCGGCTGAGCATAAATCTTAAGTATGAAGACACTGGCTGTGCAAAACCCCATACTGAACCACAACTGAAATGAGGATAAATGAAAATAAAGTAAAAAAATATAAACTAACAAAACCTGCCCTCAACTCTGCTCACTGTATGAATATAGAGGTTAAGTATAGACCAAGCTCAGCTTCTGTTTACAAAGGACTTATTTCACATTAATACCAGGTAGCATTTCTATTTTTAGAAGAAACACTTTGTGCAAATACAGTTCAGGTTCTGGACTGCACACACGCATTTTGCTGTAAGCTGCATTACCTCTTTGAACTCAAGTAGCCCATATGGAAAGGTTCTTTCAATTAGGAAGGAAGCACAATAGTGAAAGCATAAATTCTCTTCATCTTTAGTCATAGAGTGTACATCAAATCTTTTTTCTAAATTAGGAAGAAATCAAACAGTAAGGTGCAGCTCACCTTCCCAGCCAAAGCTCCATTTAAAGTTATTTTCAGTTTTGTCTCTAGGCTACAAGACAAACGTTTTTGCGAATGGGTCACTGCCTGATTTCTAGCTTCTTCTGAATGTTAATCTTACAGGTACACAAATACACATTCACAGAAAACTAAAACACTTCTAAATCCAAACATTCTCTGTGTTTGCTTGATAATAAAAATGTTATGTTATGACTACCTACCTTTAAGTATTTGCTACACATGGAATATTAGACCAAGGTGCAATGCTCTGAACATCCTGAACGCAATTGTTAAGAGCTCACAAGCAAATGTTGTAAAATGTTACACTTGCAACAAGGGGTTACTGTAACACAAGGGAAAGCCAGCAATGACAGCAGAATAATGAAGTCCCAAGCTACAGCAAGTGACGACTTGTTCAAATGCAACAGCCATGAGCACAGAAATAAAGGAAAGAAGCTGCTTACCTTCAGAAGGCCTCAGGTACACAGGAACCTCCAGAGAGATGCCCTCACCTCCACTGCCACCCCTTAAATGAGGTCTGGGAAGGGGTGGATCCTGGCTCCAGCCCTTCCAATCACTCAGGTTCATTGCATGCACCTGAGCTCCCCTGGGTTGGCCCTGCCTTCCTACCAGGTGCTCCATTACATTCAAGGCATGACTTAGCCATTCTGCTACATCCACTAAGTCCAGTTGGCACAAAGCTCATAAATTAGCACTATCTGGTATCATTCAGAACCAGACTTAGGCAATTTTACTCCTGAAGTCTCCCAGACTGAGGTTTCTGGCACCTCTCTGCCTGTGCCTCATCTCCTTTCTATGAGAAAGCCTCTGCTTTTCAAGTTCCTAAGTGCACAAAAGAAACCTGTCCCTTCGGTCCCAGTTACACAGCTGCAGCTGCTAGAGTGAAACAGATAAAGCACCAACATCCAGCAGAGGCACCTCAGAACCGGGTTACAAATTTCCTTTGGGTTCATGCTCTGCTAGGGGCAGAAAGGTTTGCTAGCATGTAGAGCAAAGTCACAACAATGATTTAAATTGGAGCTGAAAGATACCTCTTCGTTACCTGCCCTGCTAACTGAAACTCATCTTCTACCTTTGGTGTACATGCTTTATGAAAGTCTCCAAAACAATGTTTACGTCCCTCCTCTATAGGCCTCTGGGCCCAGTTTGATGCACATTACTGAGATATTTATATATATATCAAAAAGAAAAAAATTTGGACTGTCCACAAAGACATACACTTGAAATTTCCTAATTCCTTTTCAATTCTAATTTTGTTTTCTAAACATAGCCAAATGCATAAAATGAAAGAGATGTGGAACACTGGAATGGCTATTGAGTCATTACAAACTCTCAAGGCAGAACACGATATTTTTCACAACTACATTCCAATATATTTAAAAAAAGACCATGCAATGGATTAATTATTAAACCACAAATCTTTTAAAAATACTTCCTTGTTTTGTTTTAAACATGGCCTTCATTCTGCTTTCCAGGAAAATTCATGGTCAAAGAAATTATTTTCAGCATAGGTGAGCAAATGAACAGAAATTGAGTAGCTTACTATAACAAAAACACCAAGGTTTTGTATTACATGAACAGTTTACCTTAGCAGATGGATGCAAAGGACTAATTAATAGGATACATTAAAAATAAACAGAAGCCTTGTTATACTGATTAGTTCTTGCTAAATAGATTGTTACATATTGATGAGTATCTCACTAGCTGGTTGAAGGCACAACAGCGAACACCTGCAAAATTCTTTCCACACTGCTACAAGTCTACAAGTTCATTAAATATTCATTTCCTTGCCTTCTTTCTCCTCCAGCAGCTCACAGTCTTCAGACTGCATCTATTTCAAACCCTCCAAAGATATTCCTGGATACAGGCATGAAAGGCATGAATTGAAGCCAACACTGCAACATTAATCAGTACGTTTGTCAACACCTCTTGTTTAACTAATTTCTATATGAAGACTTTAGTCCAGCTTTGAGAAAGATTCTCACTCCCAACTCATTTCATTTTTCATGTACTTTAGAACACAAAGAAATCTATCAGCTTTTAAATCTACACGTCTTACATAAATGTTTAGCAACTACTACTTTTTTCAGAAAGAATTTTTAAGGAATTGAAAGCTAAGTCAGCAGACACATAGGCATCTAATTTGACTGAAACATACTTGACAGTCCACTGCTTTTTGGAGACACTGTGATGTTTATTTCAGAATGCACTGAAATAAACATTATGCCTGAACTTAGCTGGACTGGTATCAGTAAGAGAGAGCATCCATGACAGCCATCACTTCAGTAATGCACCATGTGTTTGCACCAAACTGAAAGACAGTTCAAACTGGTTGTGCAGGGAAGATTTAGGTCCCATGACATTTCATTTCATCTGGAATTTGGACAGGAATATTAGTTTAACTGTCCTATGCCAGTAGAAATTACATTACACCAGTGTAAAGATTTTGGGTGAAGACTGAAACATCTTCCTAAGTTATTTGTCAAAGCATTTTGACAACTGCCTACCACCTGCAAGAACGCGCTGTTGCACACTGAAATGCAGCTGCAGTATCTAGTTACTTGAAGGGGTGACAGTCTTTTTAGCAGTCACCAGACCCTAACATCTACTACTATGCTGCACACATGGCACACACTGTACAATTGGCATTGTAATTTAACTCCCATGCACTGAATGAATATCATTTTCAAACAGTATCTGCATATGGCAAGAGCTCTGAGAAGCAAGAACACACAAGCCAGCAAATGTTCCTCAGAACACACAAATTTTACTGTGGTGAACAACAGCAGTTCAGAAACCAAGAATACATCAAAGATTATTACACTATCTGGTATTTTTAGAAAGATTCTTATTCATATTTAAAACCAACACCCCCCCCAAAATCTTACATAACATTCCTTTTCCCTTAGCATAGCCTGCTGGCCTAGCAGCAAAATGCCAACCATAATACTCTTCCATGCTAACGGTTTAGACTTTATAACTGGAAAAGCATCCCTGCTGAGAGAAGGGAATGTGACAGATGGGATGAGATATTGCAGTAACCTTACTGACAAAGCACTAGGCATGTGAAGGAAGTTCAAAATCTATTTGCATTTCCCAGTTGAAACCTGGAAGCTTGATCGTAAAGTTATTCAGAAAGAAGTTGTCTACAGCTTTGAAAATGTAGGTGTGACTTTTTTTGCTCCTGTTTCCTAATGAAGATTTACAACTTCCACTTGGAAAATAAACGAAGTTTATAAATTATATTCATACACTAGGATAAGATTAAGAGGCCTGCAGCCAAGCTTTGGAGCATTGTAAGAGCAGGCTATTTAAGGTATTGAAATTGGCAGCCTTTTGGGATTTAATACAGGCAAATGCTTCAAATAGCTTGTTCATTTAAACTAGTACTAAGAAATCCATAGGCTTCTGCTGACAAATTTGTATTCAGTTTAAAGAGACAAGTAAATGGCTCACTACATTTATTGCATATTTTATTAAGACACTAATTGGTTTTGGTTGATCAAATGTTCACAGATGACTCACTAGTGTCATGTATTGACACCAAATGCTCCTATCCAGAAAATGGGGACTGATTAAAGGATGACTTCATCTGATCCCAATTCTTCTACAATCCTTTCATATGACCTTGGGAAAGCCACTGTACCTCTCTGTTCATGATTTGCTGTTTACTTCTTCTACTCCACTTCGTCAGTCTCGTCTATTTCAAATATAGAAGCTACAGATCAAACTGTAACACAAACAATAAAAGCCTTGAAAGAAAGATATATAAATTACTGTGGAAAGACAAAATAAAACAGCAAATGACTGGCATGCTAACAACTGCATTCAGTGGTACCCTATACACCCAGGTGAAGTAATGGTCATTGTTCCTCCATACACTGGAAGAAAATTCTAATCTCCTCCCAGATGGCCTTCCTGAGGGGAATGGACCAAAACTTACATCTGCTCTGCACTACAGGCTTTCTGACAGTGTGGATTATCTGAGTATATGCTTTTAAGAAAATACTTTTTAAGGACACAAGTCTCTGGAGATGCAGATCACATACATGAGAATTACATATTATTGCAATTCACGGAAAAAGAGAAAAAAAATGCAATAGTTATAATCAAAGAAAAATCTTGTCGTAGTTACAACAGTATGGTTGATTGCTTGATTCCAGAAACCTGAATTTTTAAGAAAGATTTAAAAGATAGGACTGATAATACTCATCAAAATGCAGATACAGAGGGTATTTTTCAAAATGAATAATGGTAAACATGAAAAAAAGCAACCAGCCAGAAAAAAAATTCGAGAGGGTCATTAAAGAACATGAATGCACTAATAGTGACAGATGAGGCTGGTATTGCTGAAGGCCTGAATAAGTTGTTTGCCTTAATGTTCATGAAAGAATTTGGAGCACATCCTTGAGACTAAAATACATATTCACTGGGGAAAGTGACGCAGTGAGGCAGATGTTTACTATTCCAGAGCTCAAAGAATAGTCCAGTAATTAAGGCAACAGAATGCAAAAGAAATTAAATAACTTGAAAAAGTAAAAGATCTTCACCTTGATTTCCAAGAGCTTACTGATAACAGGAACAGGGAGAACAAGAAATTTCCAGTGTCTGTTTCTCAGTTTCTGTGAAGACCTGGCCAGGTGAGATGTGCTTAAATTACTGTGAAAGGTTTAGCCTATTTTTTTTTTTTTAATACCTCCAAATGGTAGTGGAAAAATATTCCGTCCCCTGATGAGCAAGAAGAAGATGACAGTATATTCTCTTTAGTCTTCTATGTAGCTATTATATCCAGCAACATAGCAATGATAGACAATAAGCCCACCTAAATTGATCAAGTAGCATATATTAAAATGTCTTTCAAGTTAATCTCTAACATACACATTAAAGAGTCTAATATTAATGGATGCCAGTAAAATAAGCCACTTTTCTAACAGAGCAAGATATCACACTGCCACTAAAAACTACAATGTATAATTTTAAGGAAAATGTGTAAGATCCTATGGTTTGGTCTAAGGTCCAGGAGGAAAGGCTGCTCTTCACTAGCTCTAAACAATACACAAGAATATTCATGAAATAGGTTATGCTTTGTCCATTACTGACAGCAAATACTATAGTAACTAACATAAATTTCCTTAAGGAAAGAATTGTAACAACTAGCAAAGCAGTAACAAATTCATTCAGGAGGATTTAAAATTTCAGGTAATTAAAAGTTCCTACTGTCAAAAATAAGGACTTTCTTTGTCATGTAGCAATTAAGCCAGGATTTGAATTGGCCAAGTTTCACCAAATCCCTACGGGGACACACTTATAAATGCAAGATAGATTTTTCAATGTCAAAAGTGCACTATGAGACCTTGCAAAAAGGTATTCCTAGTGTACATTTCTGTTAGGAGACTATGACAAAACACAAAGAGTAAATAGCTCAAAACATTGCAACAGATAACATGACATAATTTAAATACATCAGGTAGAGGAAGAAATCTGAAAGGACTAATATGCTCGTTTGAACATCAACATATATACTGGAAAAGAAGAAGGACAGTGAATAAAACAATTGCTCCATTGAACTTACTCCTTTCCAAGGAGAAACATGCTACAAAAGCAGAAAAAGAAACACTAGGAGAGAGACCTAGCCCACTCAGAAACAAAATGGCTGAGATGCTGGCTAGGAGTTTCTCACCTGTTAGCAAGGAGTACAAGACAACAGCTTTTGCTATTTGTATTCTTTTGAGAAACGTTAGAGACCTCACTTATCTAACTTCATTGAACTGGCTTCAGGAAAGAATAATTTATCATAATCTTATGATGAATTTTAGACAAACACTACACTTTCTATTGAAGAAGAAAATGACTTCTGTTCTATTTGTGAATGAGCAAGGTCATTCAGGAGGAGATCATTCAAGACTTTCAAGCACATTTCAGCAGGAAAGCCATATACTTCCTTATTCTTTGTACTGATTGCAGCACTGATCCAAGAGAAATATCTGCTTGAGCATAAATTCTACAGCATTATCTTCTTCTGGTTAACATTCTGTATTGCCATTATTATGAAATGCTTTTTTCTAACCAGATAGCTATAATAAAAATTTTAATTCAATCTAATGTGTTACAATTAAATGTTATCACAATAAACGAGAAAATAAAGCCAAGACCATAAGGACATCAGGACTTCTGCGGCACCTTCTCCCAATTATAGGGGCAGAAGAAAGGACTTGTCATGGACAGGAAGAAACTAACTTTCCCCAGACTCGTGAAATACCAGGAAGTTCAAATATGACTGACTTTATGTGCAGAAAATGTACCTTTTCATTATACAACAGTAAGATGCTTTCCATTGCACTGTATGCAGATGAGACATCTAAATGAATTGTCATCTCAGGCAGTATCTATCAGGATTTCCTACAGTGCTCATTCATAGTGGGCAAACAGCAGAATTGTATAGAACAGAGAAGGTATGGCTGCTCCAGTCCCACTGTTGTTATTAAATCCTTTCCCAAGTAAAGACTTAGGTCATTTGTCCATGGATATGTGGGTCATTTCAACTGGGTACTTGTTTAAATTTAACCCGCGCAGAAGAAAGCAAGCATCTGTACTCATCACGCTCCTCTCTTAATTTGTAGGCAGGTTTCAGGCTACAAAGCCTGTCCTATTTACTTGTCCATAATTACCAGTGCAACGGGATCACTGGTGGATGGTCCCCAGCAGCTTTGCAAAGAACTTTCTCATGCTGTGAACTAGCAGTTGTTTTCCAGGAATAAGGTTCAGTGCAAATCTGCAAAGGATGTAGCTATCATCCACTCATTTTAAGTCCTTTCTTCCATCAGAACTCACCCTACGCAGATACTTGACCAGTATTTTTTTACTATTTCAGTTAGTGACGTTTACTCTGTGCAGGATGTTGGTATGGCTCTCATTTCTGCATAGTAACATGAAAGATCCAATTGTATTTTCATATATAAAATTGTCTAGCTTGACAGGATACCATACTTTTTTTTTTTTTATGTCCACCCATGCTTCCTGATGTTTTCACCTTGATTTAAAGCACACTTTTAAAAAATAATTTTAAGGTTCACATTGCAAGAGAGAAGGAGAACAAAAAATACTTGTGCTTGTGACATAATCTTACAGCCTTGCACACAAAAATGACTGCTGCAACTTAGAGGAACCGGGAAGCAGAACAGTAGAGCACTCAGGTAAATGCTTTACACAGGAGGAATATGTTGCACCTCCCAGAGGACTGATTGATGGAGAGTTGAACTGTCTGCGTGGAGATGTTACACCAGCATGTTTCCTATCTGAAGCAAAACGCAACGAAATACAAAGCCTCTCCCATCGTGAGCTAACAAATTTAAATCAGCCTCCTTTGCCTGTTGCTATAGTAACCAGCTGCAGGAAGGGCTTTGCAGAAATTTCAGGCAAAATCTGTATGAATTGTTTATGTAATCACAGATCACCACATGAATAGAAAGAACTCACCGTATCACAGGAGAGACATGCTTTACTGGCTGCATTAGCAGAACAGATGTAATACATGACTGTTACTAATAAAGCAAGAGACCGAACCTTCACTATGCATACTTAAGTTACGACACATCATTACTCACTGTTCAGAGACATGAAACAGAGCGTTCTGTCCATAGGACTGTCACTGAAGCATGTCAGCATTAAATTCATCCTGAATTTTGTTTCTCTTAAATGGTAAATATTTTCCAAAATTACAGTTGTTATTATATAATTGTAGAGTTAAGAGAAAATAGAAGTCATGGGAAAGGAGCAGCTCTAGATGCTCCTGCTTGCATCTAAGAGGATGCAAACTAGGGAAGTTGTAGCTATTTGCCTACAACTGAAATGCAGTTTTCACAATATTGTAGATGTAAAATAATGCTCATTACAAAGAAAAAGCATCTAATGAGAACCTTAATTTCAAGAAAGCTTTTGTTGTTTGCGTTCTTTTTAAGCCTGTGGCTGAAGAACTTCAGAATAAAGTTTAGTTTAGCCTAGTATGCATCATTCTCTGTTCTATAGAGACAGTAACAGATTTGGTAAAAAGCCAGAGAAAACACTCCTCAAAACAGCCTTTGAGGCAGTTCACACTCCTATTTTAATTCTTTGCACATTTGGTACCTTACATTCGTTATGTGGCTATTGGGACTTTTTTGCGTTTTTTAACTACTTAGTGACACAGCTTCCAGGTGAGCATCTCACGGGCTGTAAATGATTTCATCGTGTCATTGCTTCTATTTCTTTTAAAGAAATCAGACCGGTGCACAGGCCAAAAGGATGTCTCACTGCTTTGCTTAGCAAGAACGTGAGCTCTTCATAGACCCCAGCTGAAACTGAAGTTCTCCACCTCATTAACCCAACTTTCCTTGAGAAACAGAAGGAGCATGCATCAATTATGCCTATACTCAGAGGCAAAACAGCCTGCTTTCTCCCGATAAAATTTTTTTCTTATTTGTTTGCTATTCTGGCCTGAATTTTCTATCTCCTTAGCGAGGTGCTAAGGAAATTCTGCTAAAACCCGTTTTTCCCTGTTCCATTTGAAAGCATCAATTCTTTTCCCCAATTATGATCCAAATAGGTGCACTAGTGCTAGGAAAAAAAAAATAAAACCTGACTACTACTAAACCAAACTGCATTTGTGCCTAATATCCTTATATGCTTTTTGTCTGGATTTGCATTAACCCACTTGGGGTTATTTTCTACTCCATTAGTTAATTTATTTGTTAAATTTTATTTCACCCTGAATATACATTCATGTACTTATTTAACTGTAAATATATTTTTAATACGAGTTTAAATTGCAAGGCTCTTCCTTCTTAAGGAAAAAGCTTAAGCATTTCAAGGGCGGAAATACAGAGAATTTTTGAACCATTTAAGTATACAGCAGTAAACTACTCCACTAACATTAGAGGGAAAATAAAAGAAACAGATGCTAGTGGCAGAAATCTATTCCATACATTTCCAATGGATTTTTGTTTACTAGAACTGGAGACTAAAAATTACAAAGTTTTTCATGAAACTTATTCATTTCCTAAAAACAAACTAACAAAAATATTTAACAAAACATTACAATGAACATTTTAAAAAGTATGTTTTAAAAGTAATTTAAACATTTTAAAAGTAATGTATTGTGAAAATTTTGTGGCTTTAAGAGGGAAAGTAGTTAGTATCTAGTACTATGTTTACAATATACCTGTGGTGGGTCCTGACTGGCTGACAGCTGGGGCTCCCTGGATTGCTGTTCTGAGGCAGTTTCTCTGCAAGTACTTCAGGTGCTCTCTCCACTGCAGCATTTTCTGCTGCAGGAAACTCATCACCAACAGTGCAAGAGTGAGATGAGACCTCATGGCATGCTCTCGATCATGATAAATTAAAGAAGTGCTAAGTAGTGCGGGGTCCTTTGTACAAGCCACTCTAAGTGCAACAGATGAGAGCACCTGCCTCTTGGTTAAAACTACCACGTCACTCACTGTAACAAAACAAAGGATACCAAAGTACACGATCCTCTGCCAGTTCCCTACCCCTCTTCCTCCTCCTTACCTTGTATGTGGATCTTTCGGGTGCCCTGCTTTATGTACTTTGAAATGATGGGTCCAGAAATGGATCTGACCTACTCTGGAAAAAGAAATTTAACCTATAAAAACACAAAGATAACTTTTTTTTTTAAGTGTTATTAAAATTTGTAACAGGTGGGGAAGAAATAGTGTGAAATTGTATTGAGAATTACTAATAACAGATACATACAGAAAAATAGAATTAGCTATATATAGCTACTATACAAAGTTCTGTCATATTAACATTATTACAATTGCAAAACTAAGAGAGTATGTTTCCTTATTATAAGATAGAGCCTAGTTTAATCTGGCTATCCAACCTGTAATGCAATTATATTCTAAGAATCCAAACACTCCATGAAACCTAACGTAAGGTACATTCTGAAAATGTTTCCTCCATTAGCTATTTTTGACGTTAGGCTGGGAAAAGAAAGCGTATTTCATCATAATAAAGGGCCCTTACACAGATCATCGGTCTCAGCAAGATTCCTACTACATTTTATGTACTATAGCACATGTTTATCAGAGTGAAAGATAACTTCCTCTACGCCTTCCCTATAATTTCCCTCATAACATTAAAGTAGTTTAATATTTCCCACTAAAATAGCAATACAAGAAAATTCTGTATAGCACTAACAAAATAATTATTGGTTTGTTCAAATTACACTCAGTGAAGGAAGACAAACGCATAAAATGTTCAAACTTGAAAACAGGAACGTAACATTCTCAAACAGTAGAATTTACCATGCATTAAAATTTGAAATTGATTTGTCATTAGGAGTAAAAATACAAGTACTTCACATACCTAACAGTAAAGACAAAAAACTCGTGTTCATCTGCGCGTTTTTGAGCAAATTCTTTATTGACTAGGAAGAAATTGCAATTTAAACAGTGGAAGAGTCATTTACTAAATCACTTCACTATTCAACAAATAGCAAGAGTAAGCCTGATGTATGTGGTTGAAGAGCCAGTGTAAAAACTATTATAGTGGAGTGTCCATGTATAAACGGACACTGGCGATTTCAGCTCCTCTCTCCGAATCCAGTAAATTTAATTAAAATCAAGGACCTACCCACCACAAGCCAGTTACGGGCTTGTTTCATATAAAAAGACAACGCAGAGCTTAACTGAAAGGTAGCGTATTGTTACAGGACACAATACCAACAAGAAAAACATGGTTGTCTATGAAATCACCCTAAGAATGGAAATGGAGTATAAGACACATTGGAATGTTACGTGCTTAATGTAGTCATGTGTCGTGCAGCATGTTTCTCCTGGATCAGGTAGCACAAAGTTCTTTAAAGATCAAAAGAAAAGTGGTAAGAAGTAAAAAATACATATATATATATATACTTTCAGCAACTCCTACCATTCAATTTTAAGGCCAAAAGTGTTTTGCGTTTCATCCCTATATTTCAAACAAGTCCAAAAAGAATGCACTTCAATAAACACAACACTTATTAGGAGTTCTGTCCACTCCCGGAGTCAAATATCAACACCCAGAGTCAAGGAAAGGATAGCATGCTCTCCTAGGCTGCTTTGTGATCTAGGATCAAGGTTTGCAACACCCTCCTCTTTTTCTGCATTTCTGCCTTGCTTTTGGTGCCTGTTATCAATGTATTGGGATGTGCTGTCAGCACAACACATCGCCTGCCTTGTGGGACCAACTGCCACTAAATCCACTGGATTCCAGATACATTTTAATGCACTTCTTTTTACAGTTATTTTTTGAAAAGGAGTTGAAGATTATCAGATTCTTACCACAATCGTCATCACAAAAACAAAACGTTTTTTATGACATGCCATGATGCATTCAGAGTGAACATACGATACAAAATGAAGAACTAAGGATTTAGTCTGTCAGCTGAAGAATACAGAAAAACAACAAAACAAAAGAACACCCCAAATAATGGCTTTCTCTTAAATTTAAAAGAATCCGCTGTGTTTAGTTCACATCATTATTCAGCAGAGCAGCAGTAATCACCTTTGGATGCATTCCCACAGCTCCCTGCCTTTAGGAAAATAGAAGATGTATCACACAGACTCTCTTTCCAGTACTTACTGGTTATTCCTACATGCACACACGTATTCCTGTTGCAGGTGGTGAATGTCAGCTTAGATCCTTGCCCTGTATTTTATTTTTATATACAATTAATATACAACTCTGCCTTGATGCATTTATATTGCACTTAGAAAACTAAAAACTTGAAGAAGCCAAGAGTCACAAGTAACTTAGAGATTAAATTTACCTCAACATTTTCACACGGGTACACCTAAAAACTATTCAGCTTATTACAAGTGGATACAGTAAATTAGATTTTGTTTTCTGACCCACATGGCACAAGCTGTAGTTTTGCTCATGAGCACTCTGAGGCCTACAAATATCCTCTGGTTCTGAGACAGCAGAGCAGTGCTAGTTGATTTCATCTCACGTAAGAAAAATAAAATTCTTTTTGCCATTTGTGCTATATTATAATGCCTTAGAGAAGAATAGAATTGTGCTTCAGAGGGGAACTTTAGAGAAACAGCATCATCAATTCCAGCCTGTAGAAGTGCTTTACAAAACCCTGTATGAGGGGAGAGCAGAGTGCAGAATTGGCCATTGCTCAAGGACCTTGAGAAGCAGGAAGGCACAGAAGTGCCAAACACGGTGATAGGAAAATACGACAGGAAATATCACAGGACACGCTGAACTAATTTTATTTTCTTATTGCAAAACATGAAAAATACTGTCTGTGGCAGTCAGGCACCTCAGAGGACAGGTAGAGCAAAAATGTTTGTGAAATAGAAGAATTAACATCACACATCACCTTCCAAAAGACGTTTTAGTGCTTTGCTTTGCTTCCTGGGAGGAAAAAAAAAAATTCAAGGGAAGCATGTATCTGTGAAAATATCATCTTCCCCGTTCCATGATGCCATCTGAATGCGTGGTGGCTTCTGGTCATTCCACTTAATGCATCAATCTGCCTGCAATAACTGTTTCTGTGATGTATTCAATTCACTATTTCATCTGTGCCTGAAAGCTGGCAAGAAAATGACAGTGCAGCCTTGAAAGAAGCACAAAAGAAGTGAATAAAGGAGAGATGTAATTAAGAAAATAAACATGTAA
Organism: Numida meleagris; assembly: GCF_002078875.1. Classification (NCBI taxonomy): domain Eukaryota; kingdom Metazoa; phylum Chordata; class Aves; order Galliformes; family Numididae; genus Numida; species Numida meleagris. Next base: position 7,406,371 of record NC_034418.1, on the reverse strand, counting down.
CGTGCCAAAGACAGATGAAACTACTGGTTAGGATTACAGCTTGTGGGAATATTTCTAAAACAACCACCTCATCTGAAGATGAATGTGCTGAAGTAGAAAACAGATGTAAGGTCAAACTCCACAAAATGGGGATGGCTCAACTGAAAGTTTGGTCCTTCAAGGCTCAAACGCCATCAAGAATTAAACCACAATTTTATAGTAGAATTCCTGCATAAAGTCTCATTTTTCACACATGGCTTCCTCACCTGCTGTCAACTCATACAACAGCATCACCATTGGCATATGGCACAGGAACAGACAAAACAATGGTGATATTGAAAGAAGAATATTTTAATTTCTGCCTTCATAAATTAAAAGCTGAAAGTAAAAAGGGCACATAAGAAGCTGTCAACAGAAGCCAGCTTTAAAATTAATTGCAAGAGAAAGAAACGCTACCCACATATCACAAAGGCAGCTCACTACAAAACCACTAAATCAGTTTTCAGCTCTAGATCTTTAATTAGGATTACACTCAGGAATTAAAAGCATAACATCAAAGCATTAAACATGGCACGTGACATGATAAATCCCATAAGATCACTACTGTCAGACCGAGTACTAGGCTTTCACTTGAGTCGAGTAAACTGCAAACATTTATTGTCTTGTGCATGTTAAGATGTTGTAACAGCATTCAGGCTCATTAAAACTCAGAAGTGTAGTTCTGAAGTCAAGTGCGCTGAGCAGAACAAAAACAGCAAGGGAATAGGAAAGCTGCAATTAATGCTGTGGTTCATGTTAAAAAAAAAAGCAGGAAAAAAATGCTTTAAAGTTACACCTTTCTCTTTTCCTTTCTATCAGTTGCTCACATTACAAGTCACAGACTCAAGAGAATTTTGATTCCCACCGCAGTTTCAGAAGTGGGTAGAGCGAAAAACATGGAGTAGAGCACTCACTTCCACCTCAAGCAACACACCACATTTCCAGTGAAGGTATTTAGCTGCTATGACACTTGCAGAAGTCATTCTGAAATTCATATGCTGGCACCTTCCTTCTTCTCAACACCATATTGCGCTTCATAGCACCATCTTGAATCACTTGGGAGTTAGTATTTTCTTAAATGTAGAATAGGTTTTGAACTGGCGTACGGAAATACAACTCCTGAAGGCAGCGTAAGTTTCAATAAAGTATTTGGATTTATATTTAAAAGGCATGAGAAGCACTGAGAAGGCAGAATCCTGGGGCAGGCAGTCCAGCCAAGTTTCATCTCCACTTAATTTATAATGAACAGTGAGCCACTGAAATGTCTTCAAGCACAAAGCATGGCAGCCAACTACTATATTTCAAACAGAAGCCAGTGAACTGGTCAGTTGCATGACACACAAAAAGAAGCATATCATTCTCTTACAGGATGGATGTAGAGGCTAATGGCACTTTAAAAAGAACTATGGAGGAAAGGGTACCACTAATTGCTGTGCAGTTGCTGTCCATTCTTCCATGGTGAACCTTTTCTTTGTAAAAAGATTTTTTTTGTTTATTAAAAAAGAGCCACCAAAGAAGTTAAATAAACATACAAAAAAATCAGACAGCTAGCAAAGAGCAAGTCCATAGATTAGCAGAGTTCTGTTTTCTACCAGCATTGCTCATGCTTGTACGAAGGAATTTTTCACATGCTGTGTATGTGTGTATATATATATATATATATAATTAATAAATATTTTAATAATGTTATGGAAAGTTGATGGAAGTTGCCACCTCAGAAAGCAGCAGTGAGAAGAACAGCTCGTGCAAATCTTATTACAATGCCACTAGGAGTCAGGACAGTCAGAAGAGAAAAGTACCAAAACTCCCTTTCCCATTCCACTTGAACTGATTGCCCACAATAGAAACAAACATCTCCTGTGACATTAAGTTGTCATCAGCTTCTGTGATTCCCAGTTCACTCAGCCTTTTCTTGTGCAGCTGATTCTTCTTTGCAGAAGTAGCACCAAGTTCACTTACAATTTCATAATTGCCTTCAGAAATGTCAGTTTGCTTATAAAGCTCCAATTCATCAGCTACACACTCAGGTAGTTCTTCTTGTCTGAAGCCCTCTACATGTACTCTCTCATCACTTGACTGGGTAGACCGTGCATTCCCTAAATCGGGGAACAATGAGAACATCATCCCCAATCATGCAAAACAGCCACATCAGTTAAAACTCCTGGAATGAAGTTTTCTTCAAGCTTAACATTTGCATACCCCACACATTTGGGTAGCTATTTAGTGAAAGCCATATATATCAAATACAGCATATGATAATTAAAGAAAATATCTCTTCTTGAGAAGACTTCAAGCTGCCAAGTGACAGTGATATTAGAGCGTGTTTACATAACCATTCTTGAGACTGTGGCAGTTCTCAAATAAGACATAAGAAGAGAAATATAATTGTCACATTTTATTTACTGCAGAGAACAATTTCTGTGCTGGGAGACCGTGCTAACCAGCATGTCTCAGCTCTAGCGCTGAAAGGAAAAACAGAGCAGAGAACTACAAACCAGAAGAGCTGTAAGAGAAGCCACGTGTCCTTTCTTGCTGATCAACACCCTTGTTTCTCCATAACCAAGGTAGTTATACAGTCTCTGCTTAGTAGGAAGCACAGATTAGATGCTTAAGGACTTCAAAAAAAGAAATTTAAAGTGTACACATGGCATGCAGCACAGATATTCACAGTATTTATCTGCAGCAAGTCTTATTCAGGAAATTCCATTGCTCTGATAGCTACAGAGATCTATTCTGCCTAAATCAAAATAGACAGTGTGAGAAGTTTTTGAAAGACTCACTAATTATGGAATTCAAAAAAAATTTGCGTATACTAGGTTTAAGGGTTGTTTTTTTTTTTTTTAAATTTATTTTTAAGAAGTCAGAGAAAAATACCTGTTGTTCCTTCTGCTGAAGCATCCTTTACATCAGAGGCAACTGTTGGTTTTACCAGGACCACACCATATCCTTCATTATTATGGATCACATTATTGGCCATGCTTATTTTGGGGATGTCATAATGTTCATCTAAAAAGTTCTATAACAAGGAAACAGAAATCCAACTCATTATGTCCACCTAATGGGATGCAAATCGTTTCACTTTGAGACAGAATTAGCTCTCTGCATTGGCTAGAATGTTTTAAGTCTATGCAAGTAACATTGCTAAAGGCTTTCTCCTTCTGGCAGATAAGAAAGAGAACAATTACATTGCTTCAGTGTACTAACTCAAGACAAACAACAAGCACCATCATCATGAGATGCAATACACAAGAGTTTCACAATAAGGAAGCAAGGTTACAAGCCAAACTAAACAAGTTACTTGCACCAATTCTGACAGCTGTAAGTTTGTTTGTTTTAACTTAAAAAGTGCATTCTGACTTGAACTGACCTTTATGAGTATTCCCTCCTTGCAGTGGTGTATGCCATTGTCCAACAGGGTGCACGTACTACCTGGGTATATTTCCACACCAGCACCCTGCAAGATAAAACTGACTGCAGTTCACAAATAGTTCAGGCACGCTTACAATTTGGCTTGACAACTCCACGGTCAAGCTCGGTGCTCATTCACTTATCTGCACACTGTAAAACTGCTACCGCTCCAGCTTCACAGCTCTGTTAACTTGAAAAGCAATACCCAATATTGATGCCCCACAAGTAATGCTATTGTTGCCAGTCTATAAAATTACTAGCAAAGAATAACTACGCAACCTTTTATTGCTTTCTTGCTCTTTAGTCATCCACCTCAACACTCAAAGCCTTACCATCTTTCCAAGTGTGCTAATCAGAGTTCAATTATGCATTTATCTGTAAGAAGAAAAGGATAAGGCATCTAAAAAGGCACTTCATTTGCCAAACAAAGATTAATGAGAAAGTTATTTATAGGCAGAGGGGAAAAAAAAAAAACAGAAAGTCACTTTAAAGGTACAGCAGGATATGAATCAATATGCAATCAAATGCAATAAGCATTGTTTCATAGATGTCCCCTGTGACCACATCACCTTCATATCATCACACAAATCAGCATGAGATACTTCACTGGATACTACTGAAGGCCGTAGATCCCTGGGAACAGTCTCTTAATATAACATACAGCTGTCCAAGACAACCTGTAAAGGTTCTCACAAGAGGGAGAGAAACCATCCCTTTACTGAGAGTATTATTTCCTAGTAGAACTCTTTTAGTTAAATTTAGGTAAGAGCCAGTTAAAAATTTGTTCATACCTTGGCACCATAGAGATCTGAGTTCTTCATTAATAGTTCAGCTGAAGTTCGTACAGTTATGCCTGTAGTTTCACATTGTAACACACAATTCTCTAAAGTAGTTTTCCCTTGATGAACATCTACACACACACAAATATTGTTAAATGAATCATATATGCAAAAGCAAACCTACAGGTAGATAGATTCATAACATTTTTTACAGTACGTTAAAATGACCATTTTAATCACATCTTATTCAAGTTTTACTGATTTACTCAAGCAGTTTGAGCTCATGGTATTTTTCTAGGGTAAGCAGAAACACTGCAATTGAGCACTAAGCAAAAGATTTGTCTTAAGGTTTTTTTGTTTGGTTGGCTATTGTTCCGTTGTTTGTTTTTTTTTTTTTTTTAAGTGTCAGCAATTATTATTTTTCCTACATTCTTAAGAGACTTTTGTATTAATAGGTTATTAGATACACGTATAAAGGTGTTAACAAGCATTAACATGTTTTAAAATAAATGCCTGTCAAGGCTAAGCACTAATGAGTACCTTCTGCAAAGAGAGAAGGCCATGGCCAACAAACTCATTGGATACAAGTTGGGATTATGTGAGTCTCAGTTTGAGCGTGCTGTCAGAAAACAAAGGCCTATGTAACTTCTGAAGTCCATATCAATCCTCAGTGGAGAGCTGTTCAGTGCTGGGAGTTCTTCAGTAGAATGAGAGATTATTTCCTTTTCCAAGCAGCCTCACCTACCACTGCAGAACCTAACATCAGAGAACTCAAATTATCTTATCCACGATTATCTTACCCAAAAATAAAGCCTGAGAGCCACAACAACTTGAAAGTTAAAACCAGTAAGCACTGTGTTCCAGATTCATTTTTAACGGAAAATTACACAAGATTCATAAGAACATCAAGGTGCTTTTATACTTACTTAAAATCCCCTCCACAGCATCATGTTGCACTAACTTCAAATTGGAGATCTTTATATTGGCTCCTGTACAGTCAACAAAGTTGTCTCCTTTCCCTTGCTTTTCTATCACAATGTCATCTGGCAGGCCATAGCCTTAAAGCAGAGATGAAAGCCTGATGAATAACTGGTAACAATCGGTACACTAGCAGACATTCACATTAAATAAGGAGGGTTTAGAATTTGAGGTTCAATACCTTGAATAGTTTTTTCTATCCACTGGCCAGGCCACAACTTACATCCCCTCTGCACCAAGGTCCAAGGACTTAAATAACCCAAAATTCCAAGTTACCCTCTTTAAACAACATTAAATGCCAAATTATTTCTGCCAGCTGACCAGAAGTGTAACAGAGACCACATTTGCTGAGATTGAAGTTCTCACTCCCCAGAGCTGCAATGCTGTGGAGGGCAGTACAGTAACAAAGGCCACACGGGCACCTGCAGTCAGCTTTCAAAACAGAGGAGCACAGCAGAGCAAGCAGGGGTTCCAAGGAAGCAGCCACTACCACACTACAAGGAAGCAAAAGGAATGAATGCTACTCCTAAGTTTCACTCAGCTTTCCTGTTTAAATGAAACCTGGGTCAAAACTACATGTTCCTGTGTTGTATGGACTTCCAGATTAAAAAGACTTTCAAAAGCATATGCCACCATTGATTTACTAAAGCCATCCACACTTGTCAGCATTCAAACACTTACAGGGAAATTTATGAGCATGTAAAGCTTTTACTGCTTGTCACTGACAAGAATCATGATAAGGAAAGCAATAATGCAAAGTCTATTAAAGCAGCATGAGTCCTATCATTTTCTGAACGCACACACAAGCTTAGATAAGACGTGCACATGCAGGATGCTAGCTTTTAACCAAGTACGTAAATAAATACTCTAACATGCAAGTAGAAAGGTTAAAAAAAGCCTAGAACAAGAGCTGAGAGAAAGTTTTAGAGACAGCAAATTGAATGCAGTTTAGTGAGTGACACTTCAGCATACTACAGTAGCTAGTAATCTTTTTCTAGGGCTCCTAGAGAGAAGGTAGCAAGGGGCAGTTCACTTTAGTATGTAAAGAAAGTGCACCCTTGGACTTTAAGTGGCAGATCCTATTTAGCTATACAACCCAAAAGAATGAGTTTATTTATTATCCAAGGCAAGAGTTCCAGGAAAAATCGTCCCAACTACCTGCAGACTTTCTAACCAAGCTTTTAGCTTGCCTCAACTGTGAAGCAGCATCTCCAGAAGTAAGGAAGCTGTTGAAAATACAAGGAATAGAGAGGGAATGATTCACTTGCCATCAAGCATTGTTCAAAACACAGCCAGCTCAAGGTTGTACACCTTGCCTGGAAGTTAAGCGACTCCACAGGAGCTAACAGCAACTGTCATCCCATAACCCTGATCACAGCTATTAAGATTGATGTACAGCTTATTTTCCAACTTCAACTATTGTACAAGCTGCAACAAAGTTATCTGGTGCCTTGGGTACATACCTTTACCAAGTGCTTAAGTTATCCTTACTATAACAGCTTTAGCCTTCCCTAGCTCTCTAAACTATTTTTTTCCCTGACTTGGTAATCCTCATACTTTCAACCGTAGTACTGACTTGCACAGTGCATGGAAAAAAATAAAACCACTACTAAGCAAAGCATTATTGTATCTTTGATGAGTCACAACTTCATTGAAGCTATATCCAGCTACCTAGATTAGTGCCAGCAAATTTTTTCTTGATGCTCTTACTTCAAATGTTTTCAGCTGCTATTACTGCTATAAAAACTTCTCTAACAGAAGTCCATATAAGAAGATTAAGTACCCTGACATATTCATTATTCAGAGTGTGGTTTGTACTAAAGACATTTATATGCCTTGCTTCTTAAAATAGCATAGCTCATTCTTTAATGGGAGTGCTATTTCACCATTTGCATTACTGTTTCCTCAGAACTATGAAAGAAGTTGTCATAAATACCATCCCACACAATTTTAGAACAATACCATTTTTGCAAGCAAATCAAGCAGTTTGAGGTCCTTTAACCTGCATTGTCCATCAGCACGCAGCGCTATATAAATCACACATACAAGAGAAGGGCAAAAGAGAAAGTGGTACTCATAAAACAAGGGCAAGGAAAATATCATCCCAAACAGCAAGAAATTAAACTCCCAGCCTTTCCCACGATGAAGTTTTGACAAGATAAAATTACAGCTGAAGAATCTGAACAGCTGCACAAGCCCCAGTGATACACAGACTATTACGTTACAACAGCATGCAAGCCTAAAGCAGAGACATTATGCTGAGAAACCAAGAATTATGAGGAAAAGACAGCAGCATAATGTAGACAATGCAGGAGTATTTGAAACAAATACTTGGAGAGAAAAATAGAATCACATATGCTGTGTCCACTTCTATGGAACAAACAGATACTAAATCAATAGCTCGTTCTATCCAGGTATGTCACATAATGCACAGATCTACATCAGCAGCCCACACACGCATAGCTGACAAAACAAATGCCATAAACTAAGTTGACAGAACTTGGCTTTTTCCCTCTGTATTCATCAGTGCTATCTGGCAGTGAGTCTCAGACTCTCCCTCTGAAGTAGATTAAGACATGTAAAGGATAACAAGAACCTCCATCAAGTACTCAAAATGAAGCCTCTCAGAATGATTTGTGCTTGTTCGATGTAAAAACATACAACTGTGTTTCTGTTGGATCCTCTCTAGATACAGGTACAATATCTAGTTCTATAGGTAATAGGACTAGATAATAGTACCTATATAATTCAGAAAAAAAGAAGAAAACAGCAAATTTGCTATTCATCAGCAAAACTTTAAGCTTATTTACAGAAATAACTATTGTTAATGAAACACCTTACTCCATCCTGAAATAGACAGCTCTACAAGCAGAAGTAGGAGCACGTCAAAGTAAAAAGCAAATACTCAAGTCAAGCTCCACCAAAAAAAAAAAGTTTTATGCAGAGCTAGCTTAAGACCCTGGATCCTCTACTAACACTGTTTTTAAGGACCTTAGCAAGCCTTTTACCTTCCATTTCAATAGAATCAGCAATGCAGAACATGCCATCTACAACATAATGACCAGGACAGATGATGACTGTGTCTCCTTCATAACAAGCATTTACAGCTGCCAGCGGATCATTGTGGAACTGTAAAAGACAAACAATGTAATCAGCTCTTGAAAAAAATGCTATAACATAGACGTATTTATGCCCTTAAACTTGTTCTTTAATTAAATGCTGCTGCCTTTGCTTAAAAGAAATCCTTTATAATGGCACCAATAACAGGCCATTTCTACTTGGAATTCAAGAATCATAGCACTCTAGACAAAAACAGCCTTAAAGCATTCCTTTGTGTTATGCCCATTTCATGAGAAACCTGGGGCAGAGGGGCAGCCTGAAGAGCACGTGCACCAGAAAGCAGACCTCAGTATGGCCTGGGTTCCAGACCAACATTCAAATTCTGCTTCAAGTGACTTGCCATGAAGTACTTGAAAGAACACATGACAGAAGGGAAAGAAAGGTCAATAAAAGCAAACAGCTCAGCAATCAGACTTGAACTGGTCCAAACGCTGATAGAACACGATTTCTGAAGCAAGTCACTCCAGAAAAGAGTTCAGACATTATAGTGGCAAATACTGGGTCCACACGGTTCTTTTTCTTGAAAAAAGACTTCAATACCCAAAGAGTGCAGGCTGATATCCTTCACAAATATTACTGAGCAATTTTACATGGAAGGATAATGAATAGTACAGAAAAACCGCGCATTTATTGCTTCCTAGCAAATTTAGGGTAAGCACTGTAGACAACTGAAAAATTCTCTAACTGAGAAAATCTGATCTATATCCCCAAAGTTAATAGAGAACGCTCCCCTTGGGTCTACTTTGCCCACCTGCAATTCATGAACTTGATCAGAATACAGCAAGCAATTTCACTTGGACCCAAGGACTACAGACTATTCTAAATGCTGAAGTGCTAAGTCCTATCTGAAGTCACTAAAACTAATTGCTCTAAAAAAAGTAAGTTTCCTGCATAGAACGACAGCAACAGAATAACATTTTCTTCTTGAAACCTCATGATCAGCAACTCAAAAGACACAGGTATCTAAAGATGAGAGTATTACTCCTTAGCACATTTCATTATGGAATTATTACAGGTTCATTTCCTACACACTGGAAGGAAACTGCTCACATAGACTACTCAGCAGACAAATTAAGAGAAATTAGTTGCAGCTTTCAGTCTTATTTATTGTTTAAGTTACAGAGCTGTTTCTGGACTCAAAAAATAGCACTGTGCACATGTATTATCTTTCATAAATATGATTCTTCCACATCGTTTCTTGAGTAGGAAAAAAGCATCCATGAACAGAAAATTGCTGCTACTTTACCTGTATTTCTAGTTCTTCACCACAAGACTCAGGGCAAAGTTTGTCCCTTATCAAAGACTGCAAGAGACTCGCCATCACAGTTGATGATACAACGTGAGTGATCTTGATACCTGTTGGTCTCTGCCCTTTAGCTTGGAGACCACTGTATTTCTGGTAACCAAACACATACCTAGAACAAGAGCAAAGCCATCAGTTAATTCCTCAGCAAACAACATCCTACACATGGTTTCCCCATCAGGGCTCTCCTTGCATTAAACCCACTAAGTACCTCAGCAAAGGATTCTCAATTAGTTTTAGTTTTTGTTTCAAGTGCTCTATTTTCTCATACAACTTTAGTCCCTCCACCATGGAGACATTTTCCACTTCAGAGTCTGAATCACTGCTTGCTATGTTGTTCCTCACATTTAAAAACTTCCTGTAGAGCTCTTCACATTGAGACAAGTAGTTGTGGTAATCAGCAACAAGCCCAGAAGGCACGCGGTGCTCGAGGATGTCATAATGCCTGCAATTCAGAGCAAGAGATCAGCTTTCAAAGTCGGAAATGGGAAATAAGATCAAATACAAACCCAGAGAGAATCTGAGAAGTTCTGTATCGGTACTGAACTTAAAATTCTTTGCAGTTTGCATCAAAACCAAAACCCTCAGACGCAAACAAATGTTTTACTTTCTTCTCCAAATAGAGTATAATCTCTCATGGTGGATAGGTAAAAATTATAAGAAACGTACTCTAAAACAAAAGATGTAACTACAAAAAAAAACAACTTCTAAGTTAATTAGAAATAAAATCAACCTACTTTTCAAGCATTTATTGAGAAGTCTGAAAAAATCATGTCTGAACTAGAAGAAAAAGCCTATAATGTAAAGTCTCTATCAGCACCAACCTAAACAATAACTTGGACAAAAACCCAGAACGAATAAGGCAGTATCTGCATGAGATGAAGATGTGAAAGCACCACTCAGTAAATTCCATGCCATCCCAGAAGTATCTTCTACAAATGATATTAATGGGCAGAAAATGGCAGCCTGAAGTTGCATTAAGATTAAGATATCTGCCAGCTAGATAGGGCCAGGCAGTTATGTAGAACTTATTATGGTCACTAAAAAAAAAAAAAAATGCTGGACAATAATTAACAACATAAAGCAAGATTTAATAGTCTCCCACCATTTTTGTAGAGAGCCAACTTAACACAGCATCAATAGCTCTGTTGAACGGGCTGTATGAAATAAGGGCAAATCTTCAAGGTTCAAAAGATTTTTTTTTTTTTTAAATGATGCATTTAATGCAGAAAAGAGCAAGAAAAAAATCTATAATCAGAGCAGTAAATAAGTATGCAGTTGCAATAAAAAGGATATAAGGAAAAGGCCTCATTGCCTCAAAAATTCTGGCAATGTAATCAGAGGCAGCAGAATGTTAATGCAGTGTGATTAAATGGAAAAGGATTTATAGCGATGTAGAAATAAAATATTTGAAGGAAACTAAAAGTTATACATAGCTTGGCCCTGAAATGCATGCTTTGCTTTACAGCTGGTCACTATGACAAAGCATAAAACTTCATCTCTATTTTTACTTTTTTTTCCGAGTTTCGGTTAAACAGTTCATATTACTTGCCTCAGAAAGTCAGCATAATATCTTAACACTGCACATGAATTTATCTGTTCTGATTGAAAGAGTGCACACCAGAGATCTGTGAAGTTCAAAGCATCACATTTTTCCACACAATTTCCAACTCAGCACATCAGCACTTCAATCACAACACAGGATGGCATTCACATCAACACAGCTTGGAGGACAGGCTTTGCATTAAGCATGGTGTGGGACAAAAGATAACTTTTACTTCTCTACTTGAAGACGTTGTTTAACCATTTTGGATAGTAAGTAAACCAGCACTAAGGTCTCTCACAGATAAAAAACGTTCTCTCTTGGCAAACCATTGCATTCTGGTTAATTCCATGCAAAGACCTCAAAAAGATCCAAAACCTCAACAACAGAATAGCCACGTGCTGCAAGCATCCAAGTATAAACACTTCACAATTGTGTACAGTTTCCACGTAGAACACTTTCCCCTAATTTGTATGATCTCTTAGAAGTCCAAGCATATCAGAGTCCTCAAAGGTCACTGTGTCCTGTTTGACATAGAGACCCACAGCCACCTTTACCCTATAGATAACGATACTAATGTCCTTTGTAAAGCTTGTGCTATACGCTGTATTCTAGCACACATAATGTTGTATTTTGAAGAGCAGTTCAGGGTTAGCTGTAAATATTTGCTGATGTAGTTCCAAAGCACCACAGCAATATCAGACCTGCACCAGAATGATGTACTCATGCTAACTTATACTATGTTCAAAATAAAAGCACGCTTGGGGTATTTAACCGCCTCAAACATGTAACCAGATTGTGTCCTCATGCACTGCTCTGTTTCCATATAGCCAGATGGCATTAAAAAAAAAATGCCTCTGAAAACCTGATGTCAGCTAATCGCACAAAGAAAAGAAATGCACATAATCCTCCTTTAGGATGAATGATTTACAAGTTTTTGTTAACATTCTGTTCCATTCTGGTTCTTATTCTATGTCCAAAGGTATGAGAGCATTCCATGCTAGGTTTAGATAGAATTACATTACTTACTCCAGCAAGTCTAAGGAGGCAATAGCTGGATTTGGAGCGCCATCTGATGGGAGGTTAGGGATTACAGGAAAAAACAAGGGTTCAGAAATCAAGTGGCAACTTCAGTTGTACCCTCTTCTATGAGAAAATTGAGCATCAGACAGTAGCTGCTACTCGAACAGGCTTGCTTTAATTTACTAGTAAAAACATTTAAGATTTACGCATGCCAGTATTCCCACATCACTCTTTCCTGTGGTCCCACCCAATAATATGAAAGGTTGCACTTACAGTCTCAGTCGAGGCTCAACACATCGCACAAAATAATCAAAGTCATCCTCCTCCTCCTCATCCCAGCTCCTCCAGATGCACTCATAGAAGAACCTTTGAAGCAAAGTAAGCTTTTAAACACAAAGGAGGCCACATTTAACCAAGCAGAGACAACAGTACTGGAAATACAAATGTAATCAATTTCAGAACGCAACTGAAACCATTCTCTCTCCAATTCCACATCACCATCCTGTAAGCTATTTAGTAGACACTAAAGTTGTCTTTTTGTATGAAGAGTTTTAATTTGTATTTCTTGGATCAAAACCCATAACGGCCCAAGTCCCTCTGACTTCCATCAAGAAACTGAGTGAGTATAAGTTGGATTTAAAAGAAGACTTGCACAAGACTGAGGCTTTTTGATTATTTGGTTTTGGCTAGGCATCCTTCCACTAAGCTTTTTCTCTCCACGTGGAGTTTGCCACCTTTATGGTACACGCTTAGGTCTCTACTACTGAGCGATGGTCAGTAGAACAAGTTTCTTCTCAGATAAATAAACCTCATTTTTGTGTGATTGCCTTCACCTACAGAAGACAAACAAGTTTTCCCTGTGATCAGACTCCCCATAGCAGTAGTGGTACCAGTCATATTGACTGCGGAAAGATGGGCATTTGGAGCTGCCAGCATGGCTGCAAGAACGTGGGACATCACACATTAGATATGACCAGAGGGCATTTGTTCAAGACAAGAATTAGACCTCAAGCAGTTTCCTACCTGACATGCTCCACAGCAAGTGCTGTCTGATCAAACTCTCCTGACTCATCATACACAACCCACAGCTCCTGCAGTGGTATCCGACGCTCCTTCAGCTCCAAGAGTTCTTGCATGCATTCCAATGTAAAGGTGCTAACCTGCGACTCACACAGGAAAGGCTCACAGAGCTGCACAACTGCCTTCAGAGCTGAGCACTCCACATCAACAACCTGTTGGAATGAATAGCTCTTAGAATTCCTCTAGGCAGAATCAAAGATACGGCTGAGGAAGGTGAGCACAATGCGCACAACCCGGCAAACCTCACTAAGTGCCAGCTGACCCACACAGATCGACACACAGCACATATTACAGCAAAGGCAATCTGGTCAGATGAAATGATAATCCCAGAAATGAACTTCTGAGAATCAAAAGATTTGGAGTCATCTCTTTGACATTCAACGCTCGGTTCAAAAAAAATCTCCTAACACCCATACAAGGACAGTAAATTGCTTCCCAATTTGGTTTTAAAACAGGAAAAAATAGCATCTTTGGATTGAAACAAATCAATGCCTTACAGTTCTCCTAGACTATCTTGGGGCTTATTTTCCAAAGCCTCCACAAAACACAAACCATCCCAAGAGTTAGCCAGCAAGCTATTTTGTCACTAATTTCGTTGAAAACATAAAAGGATAAAAGTCTTTCCTCTCTGAAAACGTGTAACAGAAGTTCAAGCTTAAGCAAACATCCAAGGTTTGCACACATATGAAAGACTCAGATACTGGCAGGCCTAAAAAAGAAGGATCTCAAACCTGCAATCCTCAAGCAGGTCTACAAGAGCTATTGTTAGTACCAAAGTAGATTAGACAGAAGAACGTTAATAAAAAGAACTGACAAATGATCACAGCCTGGTATTTGAGAAGACTGTACCTCAGTACAGCTTGGGACAGAGCACTTATCCCTTCCATGCCCACCAGGCTTAACCTCACAGCTCATCCACACTGACTTGGACTCCTCCTTTCCCTATTTCAAGGATCCCCTGGAGAACGCTGCTTCCTTTTAGGCACAGTCCTCCCACAAAATATTCAGAGACTAGAGAGGATCTCTGAAATTAACCCATATGAAGTATTTTTGCTACAGTCTTCACATAGGGACATTATACAGGCTCTTTATTGCCACTCTGAGGTTTAAAATCATTTGCCCAGTTCTTGAAAAGCTGAAGAAAAGTGGTTGTGCAGTGCTCTAGCACACAGAAAGCATAAACGCTATACAAATGTTTTGGTTTAGCACCGACAAATTCACTTCACAAACAGCAAACTATATACTCTGCTAAGAATTCAAAGTCCAGAAAACCACAGATTACATGCTGACCACATCAACATTATGGAACTAGATGCAGCTTATTCTCAAGATATCAACACCAGTTTATTGACATTTGTGTCTCGAAGAAAATGAAATTCAACTGTCCCACTGAAAGTGCTATAATTCAAAAGCAGAAGTAAACTTAAGTAGTAGACAGCTAAATTCCAAGGTTAAACTATATGATAAAAAGAAAAATAGTAAGTCTACCTAGTGTTTCATTTTCTGCAGTTGTGGTGTGCCGTAGCCCTGAGGAGCTCATTCTGAGCAGCAGTACCTCACTGCCATAACAGTCCCTCATGCAAGTACCAGATCACAAGTTCCAGTCTCATGCTTTTAGATAAAGGAAGCACACCAGGGCACAAAAACAGCATTTAAAAATAAGAATTCCTTTGAAAGAAATTCCTATGGCTTTAGTCCTTGCTGGAAATTTACATACAAAAAATATACTATGTCTAGCAGCTCATAAACCTCATAGAAAAGTAATCTGCCTGTTAGAGAGGTAAATGACATTAGCTGGAGACAAATGCCTGAACTATTGCTTTGCATTTACCTCAACGAGGACCTCAAACACATTAGTGCGCCAAACAGCCTGCCATCCCGACGGTTCAAGGACCTTCTCCAGGTACTCAGCTGTGAATTCTTTCACCTCAGAAGCTTTGCAGTCAGCTAAAATGAAATGGAAAGCAGTGCATTTATGCACGACAAGAATGAAAAGTCCCCAGTGAAAAATGAAAACCACTGAAGGTTTCAGCGGCAGCGTTGCTGAGTCTGTGCCTTATCTCAAGGAGTCTCACTACACACAGAAGAGTTCTAATAACGTTAGTTTAAACAAAGCACAGAACCCCACATTAGCACTTTTTTCCCTTCAGTCATTCACATTTTATCTACTTTTGTTCAAGCTGTTGCCTCCTGGGCTCAGCAGACAGAGCAGCAGAGGTCACGGCGTGACAGCCCAACAGCAGTGACACACACCACGCATGGCCTAGTCCTCGCTATTAAGAGCGAGCGTTTCAGATGGAACTGACTCCACTTAGAGGGGAAGCCTTAAGAAACCTAACTACATATCCTTTCCATACTAACATCACTTACCCAAAATGTAATCCTGGTAAGCTTTAAATCGCTCATAAAACAAAAGATGATCCGTGCGAAAAATGTCTGGAAAAAGCACATTCCCATCCGGTACCGTCCTTCCCAGGGCAGTGCCCGGCCTGTCACGGCTTCCATAATCGCTGCAGGTGTCGTCATCTTCCTGGGTGGGAGCTGGGGCAGGAGTGGGAACAAAGCAAACCCCACAGGCCGTCACATCCACGCGATCATTGCTCACTCTTCTGTTCCCAAAGAACTCCTGCCCGGCCCGAGACTTATCACACGCCTGCTTTCCACAACGCATCTTACAATGCATGACAAAAAATGCTGACAATTACACGCTGAAAATTTTAAGGCGATTTTAACCATCAAGTATCAAGATTCCCGGAAGACCGTGGCTGCATCACGCACGCGCCACAAATCCGAATTTTTTTTCCTGCAGAGCCCAAATCCGGCAGCTGTGACAGCAACACCTCGCGCAAACCCCAACGCGAACGCACGCGTCGCAGCCGCAGCCCCCGGGCCGCCCTGCCTGCAGCCGGGGCAGCTCCCCGAGCCCGAGGGGGTGCTGCCCTACCTGGCTTCGTCTCCTCGGCGCGCTCCTGCAGCCCAGCGGCGCTCCCGGCCCGCGGCGGGCCCTGCTCCCCGCCCGGCAGCCCCAGCTCGGCCATACCGCCCGCTCCGCTCCGCCCGCACAAATTTCAAACTCGCCGTGCTGCCGCCCCGCGCGTCACGGGCAGCGCCCGCGCCCATTGGCTGCCGGAGGGCGGGCGGCGGCCGGGCCGTTGCGCTCGGGGGCCGGGCCCCGGGACTGGGCTCGCCGGGAGGCACCTGGGTTCTGATCCCGGCCGCTGAGAACGGCGGGGCTTGCAAGTGTTCGGCCGCAAAAAGAGTCGGGTGCGGTGTATCTGAAGCACTCTGGCAATGTCAGCCTTAGCAAGAAATAAAACTGCCGGGTAACCCGCAAAGCAGAGCAAAGGGAGTAAAATATGGGCACGGGTCGGTGCGCAGCCCAGCCATCAGCCCCCGTCAGTCCTGCTTTTACGGGGTGCAGGGACACAACGGGATTTCTGCTCAGAACTGAATCTCACCTTCAGAGATATGCTAGCGTCACAGATGTTTCTACCAAAAAAACATGGCTCCTTCGCAGGGGAAGGGCAGGCACAACATGCAGAATAAGCCAATTCTCACGTCATTGGCAGACTTACCAACAAAACATTACAGGGTCTGGAGGATAACTTACACAGATGTTTCCCCAGATTACCCATTTTAGGAAATACATCAGGTTTAGGTTGCATCGTTCCCTGTTTGGTACAAGTTTGAACATACACGTTCTTTGATAAAGGAGAGAATTTAGTTATCCTGTCCATAGGAACAAATTTACCCTCGAATAGGGGCAACAGAGACGAGGCAGTAGCCTCCCTCCTCGTGTTCAGCAGCAACACGGCTCGCTCCATGCTGAAACCTTGCTCCTGCTCACTGCTGGGTCTGCCAGAAGGGCCTTTCGGAGCAGATTCTACTGTGGCTATTCAGATCAAGAATCTGAAAGTAATGTTGCCACAGGTCCACTTAGGACTACATTCCAAACAAAGCAAGTAAGGTTAAGCTAAGCAGTTGGAAGATGTTCGTATTTTAAGAATGGGTATTTTTGCAGAGATAAGGTGACCGGACATCAGTACAGGAGCTGAGGACACGCAGCAGCTAACAACAGACAAAAAATGTTAGGATGCTCCAGCAAAAATATGCAGACCTCTATGCAAAGCAATTCAGAAGAAAAAGATGAGTGTCCTGTGACAGAACACAGCCTCGCAGGCTTGGGATAGAACAGGTTTTGTTCACACAGCACAGCTTTGTCAGTGCTGGAGCCAGACGTGTAGAACTGGTGATCTGGGGAGCTGCTCCAGGAACCACCACCATTTCAGATCAAATCAGAAAAACTGGCTTGCTCCACAATTAGCACCACTTTACTAAGCATAACAGTACACAGTGCAAATTTTGAAGTGAGAAGCATTCATTTTTCCTCCAAACAATGGCTATTTAAAGTGAGGGTTTTTTTTGAAGCCGCAATTGCTTTAAAATGGAAATGGCCACGAGAGGGCTGCCTTAGATCTCTAACAACAAGATTAACCAGCTTAGCTTCCAAATGTTAGCATTAAAAAGGATACATTTGCTTTCTTTTGATATTTCCCTAGTTTATAATGGAAGGAACACCATGGTGAAACAGATCCCACACGTGCAATTCGGCCAGGCTGGGTGCCCAGACAACGTGCACCTCGCAAGCAGTCAAATCACAGCAGCTCCAGTGCAGGTGTCACATACATCAACCAAACGTTTTTCTCAAGGCTAGTGCTAACTCACTGCCCTGGCTCCTGGAAGCTGCAACGCAGAGGGCTGCTGAAGACGGTGTATGCAAGTCAGCCTGTGACCCCTGTGGAGCAGGGCTGACGTGCAGTGGGAAATAAATTGCTGGGGAAAATTCTGCTGAGCTGTTGCTTCAGATCTCCAAAGTGTGAGCCTGATGGCTGCCAGTTATTAAAGATAAGAGCAGGCAGTTCATCAGGTCAGGCTGGCCCTTAATTTTATCTGTGAGGTTATGAAAAAAAAGCACCTGACCACAGAAACAGATGCAGGATACAAACTCACCTGGATGGTTTGGACCAGACGTTCATTATGTGCCACTGATCTCACTGGGCCAATGTCTATTCATGCCACCTGGAAATTCAATTCCAAAGTTAAAAACCCAAAGAGAACTAGCGGAGTGTTTTACCCGGTGCTCCTATACAAAGAAACAACATCTTTATTTTAATTCACTGCTGGACAATAAACCCCTCAACAATCATTCTCCTTTGTGGATATATGTGGATCTCATTTGAAAGTGCAGACTGTTTCTGCTTTACAATATCTTACAATAATATTTTCTTTACCTCTCATTACAAGGCAGCCTTAAAATACAAGTATCAATAGATCAAACTATATTATTACATGTAATGAAAAAAAAAAGTTAGTTAATATAAGGCTTGTAAATCTGAAAATGTCTATCTAATATGTGTGGAACAAGTGGTTGAGACAAGCCAGCACAGATTGACAGTGATGGGAAAGAAACAAGAAAAAGGCACAAAAGGAAAAAAAAAACAAAAAAAACCTAAAAAGACTGGTACATAAGGCAGTAGAAAGGTCTGCATACATTTCTGTTCTTGACACGAATTCCTTTTGTTACCATGGCAATAACTTTAATCTCCTTAGGCTTCCATTTTTCCATCATAAAATTTAGATAATATTTTTTTACTGCGCGTGTTTGATTAATTCGTTTGTAAACCACTTTTAGATCTGGGGACGAATCGTGCCATGTAACTGTAGACTACTGTTAATTATTTGGGCTATTAGCTACAAATTATGTTCTTTGACAGGTATTTCATCACTGTAAGCCTAAATAAATTGAATCTAACCAGAAAAGCAATTAAACTTTTGCAAACCTCTATAGCTTCACTGCTTCATCCCCTCAGAAGTCAAATCTGATTCATGGGTGTTTTTTTTAAAGAACTACTTTGGAGTTTCACATACGAGTTCTCTCTTCATCCAAATGTCTACATATATCAAAGATGGGGCCATACCCTGTGACCCACGTATCTTCAAAAGTCAGAAAAATTAGAGCTGGAAATCATTTGCTTCCATTACTGCTTGTCTTTGTTAGCAGAGGATGCTTTCTGAAGTGCTTTTTCTAGTATAATTTAAGCAGTTTTCAGAATCTCCTCGACACTGGCTACTTCAAAAATGTGCTTCATGGACTTAAAATTGGTCCAGCAGACACCTTATTTCTTAAAACCATAGTAACAGCATTACAGATTTGGGTTTTTCTGTTTATAGGCACCTCTTTCCTTGAGATTCACCTAAGATGCTTCCAGATTTATGCTACTTTATCTGCTGCGTATTGACCTTCTCTTAACCACAAACATGCCTGGCATTGCCAACTCCCTCGTTTTTAGAAATGCAAGCTTCAGCTGACCAGCCTTGCAAACTGAGCCTTTGCTCCTCTCAGCAGAAAGCTGGTAAAACAGCTTGCAGCCTTTCTGCTCATTGTACAGGATACTGCAGTTCTGTTTCCATTCACGCCTCCACATTTTCAGGTTCCACTAAGCAGCAGGCAAAGGTGTTGTAGTACGAGTAGAATCAGGTCCAACTGAGGATTATCTAATTTAAGTGGGTTTTTCATTTGGTGTTTTCATTATTTCATATATATTGAGACATATCTGCCTCTCAGCCATGCTTCATCTCAGGGGACATTCAATCTAGATAATGACTTTCAGAAGGAAGCTACATAATAGCAGAAAATCCAAGTCCATGCAGATTACTTGACTAAGACACACTGACAATGAAAGTGCTGTCAGTCCTGCTCCCTTAGCATTGGACAGGCCACCTCTCCAGATGCATTGCTCTCTGAAGGAAGACCAGAAAAGAGGTCCCTTTTGCAGTAGAATAGACTGAGTGCTGCAAGGTGTTCTTCAGCTGACTGCAAAGATGCAACAGGAACACAACCCATAATAAAATGTTTTCTTTCTTCAGAGATAAACAACAGGTGGGCACATTTTCCAACAAATGTTAAAACTGAAGTTGAATGTTGATGGGAATAAATAACAAATATAGGCAAAAATGGAAATTGCCAAGAGGTTTCAGCTTTATGACTAATACTGCGAGGATTGTTTCTCAGCCATTTAACACTGCACAACACGGTGAATGCTGTATTTTGCCGTATGACCATCAAAATTTTCCACTGGCATTATTAAGAATAGGCAGCACTGCTGTCAGTGACCCTTTAACTTTCTGCCCCCGGAGAGCTGCTGAACACATCTTTGAAAGAATAGCAGAGATGCAGTGATTAAAGATAAGGATGAAATCATAATTACTGCAGATGCAGAACGCAACAAATCATTGGGCATAATCATGTCAGGAAGAAGGCGTGCTTGAAAAGAATAAAAATTGCTTGCAGCGTTGATTTGGTATGATCATTGCACCTCTTCGTTCACTGTAAACAAAACAAGATGACATTTACCAAAGTTGCAAAAGAATGCAGCTGTTGGTGATGGGGTATTATGTTGTTGTTATCAGTGCTTCATTCCAGTTCAAATTTTGAACATGGCTGTTTAGAAATTATTCTCCTGTGATTTAGCTGTATTTCGAGTGCTTTAAGTTCTTTTTTTTCTGTAGTACAGCTGTGTCGCTATCTTGACGACTAATGCGTAGTAACGATGACTCTCGGGTCTTAAAAATTAGCTACTGAAGTGTGTTGGAAAAGAGATCAACTCGCGTGAAGTGATTTCTGACAAGCACTTGTCAGCAGGCTTATGGTTATGTCTTAGCAGATGGTGGCTGGGAAGGCTGGAGCTAGCTGCAGCATGCTACTTCAGCTGATAGAGCAGTAACAGGCAGCCAGTTTGCTTTGGACATTGCAACGCAGAAGAAAGTATGCACAGCAACACTGGATTTTTCTAGATGCTTTTCTGTACTTCATTTTCTGTGCTTTCAATCCGCTTAACAATTTGTGCATAATTACAACAATTCTACTAAATGCTGCTTAAATGTGTATGTTTATGTGTAATTACAACGCAACGCGTAACTCCATATATGCTCAAATGATAAGGTCAACTCTTCCTGTAATGGAATTCTCAAAATATTTTCATGTTTTAAAGGTACGTTTAAGACCTGCCAGGAGAAGCTTTTCCGGCAAAATACAAGTTTTCTGCTCAATACAGCACATACTGGAGTATCTTTTGTGGTGGCTTTCTGAAACAACAGAATTTGTGGCCCAGTCATTCCTAATGACTGCCATCTACTCATCCAGATAAAAATGGCAAGAATCTTATTTTTCGTGGGTAGGATGGCACATGTTTGGAGGCAGTTGGATTCATCTGTGTGCACAGTTCTAGAACTCCTCCAACACGTTAGTAACAAATTCCTTTGATGAAAGCCATTGTTTTCTGCTGTTATCATAGCTTGTTCAGGACAGGTGCCCTGTGGGTCTTTTATTTTCAGTTTTAAGTAAATGCAATATAATGTGGATCCTCTGGGAGAAGCAATTCATGCATTGGATTAAATTCAATTAACACAACAGCTTGAATCAAAAAAAGAAGCTTTTTTTTTTCCCCAAAAGATCAAAATATATTTTGGTTGTCAAAGAACCATAGAACCATTAAGGTTGGAAAGATCACTAAAATCGTCTAGCATTTCAACCAGTACATATTATCTTTAAATTATAGCCAAATTAATAAATAAAATAATGGTTAAGTAGTTTAAAAACAAAAATTATTTTTCTTTTCAATAAACTGTTGACATCCAAATAATTTTTTCCTCTGGTATTCCTGTATCTGGAAATCTTACCCTCCAAAATCAGGTCCTTACTTATTTGAAAAATAAAAATGATACATTTACATGTACTTGAAGCCATTCTATTTCTTCCCCTTGTATACGCTGCTACTATGTAATAGTGTCTGTAATGTAGAACAGAATTCAACTGAAATGGAAAATATTTCTTGTTCAGCATAAAAAAAAATCTGGATATTATTTGTATGGTCTTTTTAAGATATACCACTTTTGTAGCAAAGCAGTGCACTGTGTGCTAATGAGAATCTGTCACTACATTAGTACAGTTGGGCTTTTTCACAAAAGAACAAAGGATTGTCTGTAAAATAAGACGGTTGGTAAGGATGGGGTCCTCCTGGCAAGCTTTCCTGCAAGCTGTCCAGCACAGGAAAAACACACCAAAAAAGTCCATCACTGCAAGCCAATCTATGAGGGTAAAAATTCCCAACGTGAAAAATAGCCTGAACTATTTCAAAAGCCTTCAAATCTACTTCAGTAGTCTCAACAATTTTGAAGCCAGTAATTTTGCAAGTTCCCTCCAAATGTCACATGATGCAAATAACACGGTACTGGTACTGGCTAGCAGCACTCCCCCAGGCTCAGTCCCACTCACAGCCTCACCCACCACATACAGCCACCAACACTGCATCAGTGCTTATGTGAAACAAACAAGAGTCTCAGAACCACTGCAGATCGATCCTTACCTCAACCTCATGGGGCCAAGAAGTTCTTCTCTAAGAGCTGGAGAATCCAAGCACACAGGAGCTTATTTCCCAGTGCCAAGGTCTCAGCTAGGAGGGGTTATGTACAAGTAACCCCTGAGCAGCACTACAAGAAATATTTTACAAGAGAGCATTAAAGGTTCACTCTTCAAGTTCTATGTGACCAGTCCACATGGGTTTTCTTAAGGAAGATAATTACTAATGTTTGCAGGAAGTGGAGATTGGGATGACCAGGAGAGCCATAAGAAATAATTGTGTATGAAATAGAGATGGAAGACATTGGGATTATTTCAAAACATGCTAAACAGAGCAAGATTATAAAGGGATTTGATTTACATCAAATTCAAATGCTTTTTTTTCCAGCAGAAAACTTCTTCTCTTACATTTTCTTAGTTCCATGCTTGAGACAATCCACGTTACTCAATTTTTTATTTTTCTTTGCAGTACTTACAACAGTTTTGAAATGAAAACTTTCTTTACTTGAAAAGCTAAACTATTTCATTTTTAAAAAATAAAGCTCTTTAAACAAAACATTCCAACACAGAAAATCATTCCCTACTTTTATTCGGTCAACACTTCATGTCCAATACTGACAGACTCTGTCCTGAAGAAATAAATTCAGCCTTCAGCAGAACAGAACGTTCAATGACATTCACATTTTGCAAAACATTTTCAACCAACTGTGCACCACACAGAGACGTTACGGTTTGGATACTTGCTGGAAAAGCACACTTAGATTTGGTCAACTTTTTAACCATAACACACAGAAGCAAAGGCCTTAATAGTGCTATGCAGAGCTTTAGACAAGACAGGGATATTTGCTAGCACGTAATCGAGTATGAACTTTAAACATATGAGGAGTGTCAATAACTTCTTTAGAAAGAAATGTGTTTGTTCAGTTTTAGGTTGCTTTTTTTTTTTAATAAAGGATGATTAAAGGCTATCATTTCCTCTTAACATTCTGTAATTGCTTATTTAACTCCCACTGACGCTAATGGGAACAGCCTGCTTAATCACCACACGCAAAGATGAATACATCTGAACACGCAGCGGGTGGGAGCTGCCTTGCCTCTGGAGTGTAACCACAAACAGAAGGAGGATATGAGAGCTATTGTTCTGCTGGCATTGTTTTACAAGGCTCTCTAGCTGCGAATGTTTAAGGCTGTAGCTTCTAGAATATCTCTGAAAGACTTTTAAGTATACTGTCCCACACAAGAACAGGGAGACGCACAAAAATGGAGTGACCTTCTATAAACCCAAATGTACAAGTTTGTGACAGAGCCAAGAACAGAACATGGGCTTCTGCCTCCTACTTCAGTGTTGCAATGTTCCCTCTGCAGTTAGCCAAAACCAATCCTTTCATGCTGTCCAGAGAAACATACAATTAGGGGCTGACTTGAGTATGCTGAAGTCAGTAAAGGAACTCAGTGGCTGTCAGATTGCTTCCTATCCATTTTAAGTGATACACCTCTTTCAGGAATGGCAACCAAGACTGCCTATGTACAGGCCACTGGGGGGCTGGAGGGAGGGGACGTAACTGTGCATACTGCTGAGCATTTGTCTCTCCAAACTAACAAAAATTTCTTTGAACCGTTCTCTCTACCATTGTTGTTACCATTTTCTTCTTTCAATTTAATTTGTCAATTACCACGCATTGAATCATGGTAATGATTTAGTTGCATTAAATGTGTTGAATTTTCTTATGTGAACATAGTCTTAGTTTCACCTGTTCTTATTGAGAAGCCCCCCTGTAGGCCAAAGTGATGGGAACAAGGTCTCTGCAGGGGATGCAGAAGTCAGATGGGCTCCAGCTCATGCCTGGGGAATGCCATTTACTGGGGGAAAAGGAGATGTTTCCCACATGCACCCAAGCGGCTGAAGGATCCTGGGACCTCAGCACCACTCCGGCTAGAAATACTGCAGCACTTAGAGCACACTGAGGAGATGGGCATGGGATGTATCTGGTCATAACCAGTGCAAAGGAGGGAGGTGACAGGCTGGGGAAAAGGTAAGGAAGAATCAGTTAAGATAGAGAAAAGCCACAGTCTCTCTCTGATTTTCGCAGTGTCCTCAGCACCAATATATTGAGAGATTTTTTGGATGCCTGTCCAGCTCTCACTGAATACAAACAATAACAGCTAAATAACTAAATCAATATTAAATTCTCTGCAGTATACTTACAGCCAAGAGACAAAACTGTGCCGGTACCCTTTGATGTGACAAGAACAAAACTGCCTAAGTGAAAGATTGATGTACGAAATAGGTAGGATGTGAAGGATACAAATGCCAAATAAGTTGCATCACTCGATTAGTAATACTGCATGCAAGCAATAGTATGAGAAGCTGTTGAATGCATCTAGGAGGAGCAGAACCAACTAAAACTATCCCTAATGCCTGTAATATACCCAGTTACGATGTTTCTCAGTACTAATATAATTTTGGTTTAACTTTGAGGCAGTTGCCTATGGGGTAACTATTTCTAGTATGTTGTTGCAGTCTAATTTTCTGAGAGCGTTAGCTAAGTCACATTTCAGAGCTCTGATCCATATTGATCAAAATCACAAGTCTTACTTCTCAACAACTGGTCAAGAACACTGCAGCCAAACATAGGGGTGACCTCAGGCCCATGGCACTGGGATGAATTCACACGGTGACAGGGCAGTATTGACAGCACCTGAATGCAGAACACTGCAGAACTCAATCAGCCTGGCCTGGGCACTATTACCTCCTCAGAGATGCATTGTTGCACACCTGTAAGAAAAATGAGTCTCCATTAAGCAGCAAATCACACTTGAAGTGGATGGAAACCAGTTTATTGCGACGTGTGAAAAGGTGACAACACTGCTTATAAAGACTGAGTGGATAGCAGTATTGTTTCTTTGTGCAAGAAAGGAAGTACTGTCTCAATCTTAAGCTCTAACCATGCTTTTATGTATCTTAAAGGCAGGTAGGGCTACCCACAGTCAGCTGTTAGTGCTCATACCTACACCAAACCTTGCTAGCCCACAGCCCACATGACGCACAGGACTGAACTGTACTGAATGTTTCTTTATTGAACAAAAGAAAATGCATAATTGGTGGACTGTAACACTGAGTACTCTGAACTAGATGTCTTTACACTCGCACGGATCTAATAGATGTTTTTTTCTCTACATGCGCAGGAACGAGAATTATTATTTTAAAATAAGAATTGCATCTCATGCATGGAGATAGCTAGATAAAATTAAAAGAACAAAGTGAACTGCTATGCAGGCAAAACCCTGACTAGCAAAGTGTATAAACTTAATAGGAAATGATCATTGTGGGCTTCCATTTCACTATTCATTTAGCTGTGCTCAGATCCATTTGACAGCAGGATTTGATTTTATTAGTTGATAAAGCAATCTGTATCATCTCTCACTCTAAAAATCATTCCACTGTTCCTGGCCAAGGAGGCTTTTTTTTTCCTCTTGAAATACCAAAGAGTAGCTAGAGAACAGTTAATAAAACCTTAAACTAGGCTGTTAGCAATTACACATCTTTTCAGAAACATGCAAATTTCTAAATACCTTCCTTTATACAAGTGAAGGTTCCAGCTACACTATGCTTTCCTCTGCTTCGCTGAGAAGCGCAACAATTGCTCTCCAGTCCACTAGAAAGCAAAGCTTAAAGCATTGGTACCAGTCAGCTTGTGTACCCACCAGGAAAGAATTATCCTGTACATGGAGTCCTGGGACTAGAACTAAATATCTTCAGAAGGAACAAGCAAAAGAAGAACTATTATGCACATGTTATTTCATAAAAGACACCAAAATGTAATTTTGAATTGAGATTCTGGCAAATATCCAGTGTAAGTATGCTTACTACCCCAGCTGTACTTCAAACAAGGGATTAACTAAGAAGGTTGTCTTTGAACCAATGGGACGTGCAGCCAGCTGGAGTCTACTCCCTCGCAACGCAGCTTCCCCAAAGTCTATTGGGAAGATGAATTTGGTCTGTTCTGAAAGAGTCATCTGCCTGTGGTGAGGGGAAAACATTCTGTTTTTCCATCATTTCTGCAGATATGCTCACCCACATAGGCTAGTCATGGGAAACTGCGTGAATCAGACAGCTCCCTTTTTCAAAGAGCACTGAAAGAAATCTTCTGGAAATTAAAACAATCACCACTAAAGGAATCATGGAACAAAAATCTTAAGTTTCAGAACACATCAGTATTGATATGACTTGGGAAGTGTTGCATTTTTCGCTACTGTCATTCCTCTTTTAACAATTCTAATAAATTGTCTCTTGCTGAGACTTAAATAAAGATCAGGAACAACTTTTACCTTCAGAAGTCTAGAACTCAGTCTTACATAAAGACATTTTATAAAGAGCTCTTCACGCTCTCTCCCTTCATCCTGCCAGGCCCTGTTATCAGAGTATTCACCCTCCAGCACGGCCTGCTCTCACCCTGGGAACAACAAGGTGTAGCTCTCTTCTGTCACCCATGTGTGTTTTAAGCTTTTTTTCCCTCAGCATGGATATATCCACACCACTACAAGGTGTAACTTATGTTCTTAAAGGAAAATCAACATAACTCAGTAGAAAACACCAGAAAATACCCCTTTAAGAGTAATTATCCAAGAAGGAATAAGCTAACTTTCTCATGCCTTCCTGGTGATTGAGATATTTATCTTTGTTGTCTCTCTTGGCTGCCTCTTTGTTTTTTATACCACCACACAACCACATAGCAGCAGTTATCAACAAGTTTGCTGCCGCCCCAACTCAACTGAATAGAAAACTGGCAGTTGAGCTCAAAACAAATTGAAAACAAGTCCTCAAATTAGGGAACAATCACTGCGGTAATAAGCTAAGGTCTCCTGTTGCTTCACCGTGTGTAGCTTCACTTATTTGCTTTAGGGAGATGATGCTACAGGGATGTGTGAGAAGAACATTTTGCTGCCAGGCATCAGCCAGTCAGTGACCGGTGGGGCCTCGAGGTGCACCTCCAGCACACACAGGCAGCTCCCGGGCAGCAGGCCAGGCTGCAGCCGCCCGGGGAAGCGGCGCCTCAGACACACGACAGACCGGCTGTTACAGAGCCCGCAGCTTTGCCTTACCTGATGTCGCACCCACTGTCTTCTCTTCAGAAAGCTGTTGGGATGGCTCCTAAAGTTTACTTCAAACGGCAGGTTTATACAGACCTTTCGCCACTCGTACAAAGGAGTTTACTACCGGCTGCGTTCTGTGAAGGTTAAGGTGAGGGCCCTGGGGGACACGGGAGGGATCCGTAGGTGCGGGACAGGGCACGAGCCATCACACAGGGAGGCACAGCCGGGACTGCGCAGCCACCACCGGCCGTCGGGGAGCTGCTTTTGCTACACCGACGCCGTCCCCTCCCTCCTCCCGGCGGGGCGGCGCCAGGAGCGGCGCGCGGCAGAGGCGGGCTGGCAGAGGCGGGCAGCGCGGCGCGAGCCATGGGCCCGGGCTCGCCGCGGCTCAACCAGTCCGGCATCCCGCGGGCAGCAGGCGGTGACTGCGCGGCGGACGGGCAGCGCGCGGGGCCCTTCTCCGGAGCCCTTCTCCGGAGCCACCGCGGCGCTGCTGGCGGCGCTCATGGGGCTGCTGGTGCTGGCCACGGTGCTGGGCAACGCCTTGGTCATCCTAGCGTTCGTGGTGGACCGGCGTCTCCGCACCCAGGGAGACTACTTCTTCCTCAACTTGGCCGTCGCCGACCTCCTGGTGGGTGAGTGCCAGGGCCGGCGGAGGGAAGCTGGAGCGCGGGGCACGGCGCGTGTCAGCACCGGCTCTGTCCGCAGGCGGCTTCTGCATCCCGCTCTACATCCCCTACGTGCTGACGGGCGAGTGGAGGCTCGGCCGGGGCTTGTGCAAGCTGTGGCTGGTGGTGGACTACCTGGTGTGCACTGCTTCTGTCTTCAACATCGTCCTCATCAGCTTCGACAGGTTCATTTCTGTCACCAAGGCGGTAAGGGCTGCGCTCCACGTCGCGAGTAGCAAAAGTTGGGGTTAGCAGAGAGAAGGTGCCCAGCACAGAGCAGCTGCAGGAAGGGCTTGCCACCACAGGAAATGGGGACAATCTTGATACACCCCCTCCGTCCTGGAAGTAGGTCTAGGAACAACTGGCATGAAGAGAACGGACAGCTGCTTCTCACTTTTACACTGCTTTAGAAACTGGCCCAGGCTGTACATGCTGCTGCTGAAGCTAGAAGAGCAGTTTTCTTATTTCTTCTGCAGTCACACCTTAGAAGAGCTTAGAAAAATCATTACCTGGCTGCAACAGAGCATATCCTCAGAACACAGCAACACACCTACTGCCAGCCTAAAGCAAAGGCAGAGCTCTGCAACAGGTACTAAGCCCTTCAATGGTGCCAAAACAAAACGTTATCTCTACTTCTAGCTCTCATTTTTCTACAAGCAGTTTGGGGCTACTCTTCAGCACCATTTCACCTGTGTTTTGTTAAAACATTAATTTAGCTTCATTGCTCAATGTAAATCACGCTGAGGCAAAGATACCTTTTCACTAAATAGTAAAAAGAAACAAGAACAAAAGCACTTAAACAGCTTATATGTAGCTTAGTATTTCACCAACTAGTTTTTCCAACAGGGAGAAATGAACAGATTAATTCTCAAATAGTCAACACAACATTCCTTTATTTTCTAAGTTCTGTATTAGCCATGAATTTTACTTTTGTAAGCCACACTCATGACTATACATATAGTATAAATATATAGACTGGATGGTTTCAGAAACAAACTGTTTATAGTAAATGATAGAGTTCAGCCCCTTTGAAACGTTTCAAATAAATCTTCCATATAAAAATCCCTCCCAAAGCAAGAGTACAGAATCTGTCCACTAGTGTAGAGCATAGAACACATGAATGAGTTCTAAATTCTTCTCTCAGTGAAAGTTCTAATCTTCCTACAAAAGTTGCTAACAATTTCAGGAGCAGTCTTGAAAAGGATTGCAAAATCAGACCCAATTCAGACAAACTCAGAATACCTCAGCTGTATTGCCATCCTAACCCGAACAGCATAAGCTTTGGAGACCAAAATCCAAGACTGGGGCAACGGGCATGAATTCAAGGAGATTTCAAGCTTGAGGACTTCATATTCCAAAATACTGTGTCAAAAGTCCCTGGGATTAGCCACTGTAGAGATGTGAAGACTGAATTCCAATTCATTATTGGAACACTGTCAGTACACCAGGAAATTAGAATATGACAACTTAGATGATCTTGAGATTCTACTCCGTACTACTGCAGATGTGGTTTACTGACATGTAACCCTCGTGGCACCTTAGATTCCCTATTTTCTAAATAAGGAAAAATTACTCTTCCTGCAAAGCACTTTGCAGACCACAACACTCCTATCTATCTCTATTGCAGGTAGGAGCTCTGCAAGTAATACATGAAGGAATGAAAAGGGTATCAAACGAAAGCTCTTCACCATTTCTTTTTTTGGGCAATTTTTCACATTAAGAAAGAAAAGCTCTCTATACAAAGCAGTGAGGATCTGCATTCACAGAATACCCATGCAAGCTCTATTCATTTATTAAAATTTTTAAATCATTTAATATGAAATACATCAATGAATTTCAAAGAGCTGTCTTTTGATAAGCTGTAAACTTGTGTAATAGCTTATGCAACAGAATACATACGCAACTAGTAACAGCCAGTTCTAGGAAGTGCAATGGATATTTAATCAGAAAAGCTTATTTTCTAAGATCAAATGCACATTCTCAGAACGTATCCATCATTGTGATAATGTTTGTTAGAATGGGTATTTCAGAAATATCTTTTCCGTGGTTTTGGTGACACTCATAACCCCTACCCCCAAACCAATATATATCATCAACTTTCAAAGGTAAGAGGTCCATATTCCAAGGTACCCATGGAAGCACTTGAGATGCCACTAATATACATGACTCAACTTCTCTCTTTCTCAGGTGAGTTACAGGGCACAGAAGGGGAAGACCAGAAATGCAATATTGAAGATGATCACTGTATGGATCGCTGCTTTTCTTCTCTATGGTCCAGCCATTCTCAGCTGGGAGTACGTTGCCCAGAAGAGCATCCTTCCAGAACGAGAATGTCATGCAGAATTCTTCTACAACTGGTATTTCCTAATGATTGCTTCTACCATTGAATTCTTCACACCTTTCATCACTGTTACATACTTCAACTTAAGCATTTACCTCAACATTAGGAAACGCATATCCCTTAGAAATGAAAACTTATCACCTGGCCAAGAGGACTGTGAAATGAGTTTCCTAGGGAAAAAAAGGGAACACACCATATTTTTTGTAAAACCTGCTAACAGACAAAAACACAAGAAGAAGGAAGCAAGCAGCCTTCCTCCCCTGCAGGAGGCTTCAAAGCTCAGCCTATGCAAATTTGACAATCAGTCATTAAATTTGAATGTCAATCAAGACCTTACACCACTTCAGGTGGATGCAGAGACCAAGCCTCATTGGACCAGTTTCTATACAGAAAACACAGGCGACACCACCACCAGAGCAGACACTGCTATGGCAAATAGATACAGACTTTCTCGAGATAAAAGAGTAGCAAAGTCTTTAGCAATTATTGTCAGTGTGTTTGGTTTGTGTTGGGCACCTTATACACTTTTAATGATCATCAGAGCAGCTTGCCATGGGCATTGTGTATTACATTCACTTTATGAGACTTCATTTTGGCTTCTATGGGTGAATTCAGCCATTAATCCTATTCTATACCCATTGTGCCACATGAGCTTCAGGAAAGCCTTTATCAAACTCCTGTGCCCAGGAAAAGTTAAAATTCATCCTCATATTTTTATGTAGAAAACTGTAAAATTTGTCAGTAAGTACATCTTGCTTTCAGTGGGAACACAAACCAGCCAATACTCATCTGTAAATATTAAATGCACTGTGCACTGTATATTTAAAAGAACACTGATGAGTAAATGTTCAGGAATGTATAGAATACAGTCATCTGTGTAGCTGCAGAAATAACAATCAGTGAAAACAAAGGTAGTTTCTCAAAGCTCTTTTGGGATTTGCCAACAGTATACTTTCTGGTGATGGTGCACTACCGCTGAAGAGATAAAAGGGGAATACAAAATTTGTATCCAACAACTGGGGAGTGTTTCACTTTTAACGTTTCTAAGTAATACTGTTAAGGAATTTAATTGTTGGTTTGGATCTGTTACATTTTACCCACAGCCCCACTCTGTTAAGGACCTCAGGGTCTTAGCTGCTAAGTCTATGCATTTTTGGGAGGATATTTCCCCAATCCTTATCTAAATAATGGTACCCAGGTAACACTTGGAACAAGAGGTACCAGAACGATCAGGTTACCAGAGAAGCTGAACAAGTATACCAATGAAGGAGCACTGACTCAGGTGGAAAAGGTGATTTGTCTCCACCTTCATAAGCATCTTCTACAGTTTTACAGACACTTAATTCTGCAGACAACTCTCAGCTATTGAACAGCCACAGTCACCCACTGCCACAGCCATAAAGCATGTTAACACAGCTGATCTTCAAGTTCACAAGTTATGAAGTTCATTTTGAAAAATTTCAATAAAGGTAATTACGAACTGTGGAAGAGTTATGACTGTCATCTTAACAAAGAGCACATGGAAAAAAAGCACCAGCTTGTAACATCAGAGTAACTGCAGCTGAAACCACAAAACTATTATTAAAAAATCATTCCTGAGTTACAAATACAAGTTACCTTGAGAACTCAACATGGTTTCACAAATATTCTAGGCTAGGAGGGCATATTCCAACCATATGAATGTATCTACATGAACATAATCACATTTTACTATGGATACTTTATAACAAAGAATCTTCTTTAACTTGTTCTCTTAAACAAGGGACAGCATCAACAGATAGTGAGTAATGCTATTCAAAAGTTTCTTAATTACACCACAAAGCAAGTGAGGCCATTACATTCCCTCCATTCCCCCTCCACCTCCAAACCAGTAGAGCAATGACCTAATTCTTATCTTCTCAGTAATTCTTGGGTTTCCTAGGATTATATTTGCCCTTCTCAAAAACAAGTGGTAACACTAAATTAGTCAACACAAAGTCTGACTTCCTTATCCAATAAAGCCTAGGCCATTTCAATAACAGTGACCAACTCAAGGAGTGAGGAAGTTCAGTCAGGTAGCTTTAGAACACTACAGTCAGTTAAGGTAAAGAAGCAACATTTCAACAAAGCTTTTAGCAAATGGTATTAATCTATAACTAGATCAATCTTCACATACCACTGGGAATTGTTCTACCACTCAAATTTCTACAGCTTCATCGTTTAATTGCCACATATCCTTTTAGCATAGACCTTGAATCTAGTAGGATTCTCCACCACTCAAGTCAGAAAAACACTCTGAAGTGTGAACAGACACTCTCCAGCAGAAATTGATTTTGGATGACAGTTTTGTACATCAGGACAGCTAGCACCCTTCCTTAGTTTGTCCAGGTTAACCATGCCTTTGTTTTTTTGTCCCTTCAAAGCAGAAGTTCCTCTGCTTTTATCAGAAGGTAGTACTTGGTTCAACAGTGGGCTCTGAACAGACAAAACAACAGGTGTTAATAGCAATTTTATTGTTTCACTGGTGCAAAAATCATGATACTGAATAAACTTGTGTAATGCATTTTCCCCTAAATTTACAGTAATGAAGGTTATACATATCTATATAGATTGCAATTTCTCTATTTTATACTATTTGGAACAAAATTATCTTGATAAATACGCCCTGTGCACTGAACGGGCTCTCACTGAATGTCACAGAGCCTTAATATGCAAAATATAACTTCTGTTTTTGAACATGGTATTTTAAAACTCTCCAAACATGCATTAATATATTCTAGTTTTTAGGGAAAAACATTACACTTAGTCTTAACTTGCATTAAAAGAAAAGCACAAGCAGAACCTGACATACAATAATCCCAAAAGTCTGATGCTCTGTAAGGATCAGTCACAGTTTCAGATGACAGTCACTGCCAGTTTAGAACTCTAGTGTCACAGAAGCAACAGCAAACAGACAAGAGAAGTCAAAAACAGAAGAGCCCTACCATGTCACATAGATTCCAAAGAAAGATTCAGTCATGCTAACTGATGAAACCTGTACTTGCTGGTCCAACCTTTCAAATTTGTTAGAGTACTTAACACAAGTGTTTCAAGTGCCAGACTGAGCACATGAATGTTAACTTGACACTTCTGAAAGGCACAATCTATGAATCTATCTTAAAAAAAACATACGGTATGTAAATGAAAAGAAATAAGTACAGTGCGTATCTTCTTTAAAGAACAAGACCTTCATAAATTGGCCCCTCAGATTCTGGTGATTCCCTCCTCAGACGCAAGTGCTCCAGTGTGTTGTGAAAGTGTTTGTTAATTTGTTCTGTTTCTTCAGTAGATTCAAGGTTTGGAAGATCTTCTCTTATCTTTTGTATGAGTTGATTCAAAACTTGAATTGTCACCTATAAGAGAAGATACAAGCACCAAAGTAATTGACAAGACCTCTGTATAACACATAAATATTAGTTTTTAACAGACTTCTCTAAGCTATTGCTATTTGGACAGTTCTTAGAACTATTACTGATAACATATGCAGACAAACTGCTGGACTCTGCACCTTCTCTTGCCTAGAAGGCACGATAGTTCAGGTTTCAGAATTCTGTGAAAGCTCCCCCTTACCCCAGCAAATGTGAATAGCCTCCCAGGTGATGAAACCTGTAGATCTGTAACTTACCATAGTATTTCTCTCCAGTTTATTCATTACAGATGTTAATAACTTTAAACAAATAAGGCACACAATCAGATTGTCTAGGCAATCTGTCTCTTGCAGAAGTCAGGATGGTAGTATCAGATTTTAAGTTATTCTTAGCAACCAAGCC
Organism: Numida meleagris; assembly: GCF_002078875.1. Lineage (NCBI taxonomy): Eukaryota > Metazoa > Chordata > Aves > Galliformes > Numididae > Numida > Numida meleagris. The sequence goes on along the minus strand of NC_034418.1, from coordinate 7,371,810 downwards.
ATGGCTTAGGAAAGTACAGCTGCCTATGGCATCAAGTCCAGCATTACACAGAACACCACAGCACAAAATGCACTGCAGACTGCCACTATCTCAGGGACTGTTCTTACACATGTTCAATGCTTTGAAATACAATGTTTTTTTGCCTTAATCTACAGATCCAGCATCTCCCTCACTACTGTAGTAGCTGGAAATTAGTTCAGTTGTTGGAAGTTATCAAATCCCTAAAATCTCTTCAGATGTTCTCTCAGAATTCTCTCAGAATTACATATTTATTAACATCTGCTCTTTACTAAATGGTGACATAGGAACTTCAGAAGTTTACCAGCTACATGCTAACTAAAAAAAATGAGTATGCTGCAACTGCTATCCCAGATGTCAGATGCAGAACTTAGGCTGGCATGTCAGACATCATACCAGTTTGAGATTAAAGTTTACACCAATCTTCTGTGGCACTCTCAGTGGTGACCTTGAATAGCTCTAAGAATTTTATTTCCCTTAGTGCATATTAAGTTAAATACCTCTGAAGTTAGATGAGAACACAGTAAGATTTTAAGTCATAGTCAGTTTTGATCTAATACAAGTTTTAAGTATCCAAGTCTCACAATTTAAATCCAGAACTAGATTACAAGCGTTCTTCTACCCCACGTAAGAATAAAGTTCTATCTATAATGTGGAGAGCATTGTATTTTACTAGCATACTGAAAACTGACCACTTAGTATTACTATTTAGCAAGTTGAACAGACCTGATCTAGGGTATAAATGAGTACAGATGTTAGAAAATGCTCTTTAAAAACAGATTTAATGAAGAATGCATTTTTACTCACTGCCTCATTTTCCTTTTCGTAAAAATAGATGTATCTATTCAGAATTTCTATGAAAAGTTGGACTTGCAGAGAAGGGTCCATGCACTGATTTGCTATCTTTAAAGCCTTCTTCAGGCACTCCATCACTCTCTTTCCTCCATGAAGCTACAAGGAAAAATAAAGTTACAAGAAATAGAAGAATATAACAGAAGAAATAGAACAGGGAGCAGCATCTATTCCCTTGACACATAAATAACATTTCACAGTGGTACACTACAAAAGCAACTGTAGAGAACTACACAGACTGCAGAACAAATTACCATTAAAACTGTACCTTTCTTGATTGTAACAGTTTGGGTAAGCTTTCTGTTAAGTCAGGCAATAACAGTTGTTGAAAGCCTTCAAGTATCAAACTACATTCAATTGTGTAATATGTACACTAACGCATAGCTTGTGAAGCAAATTTCAAACACAACAACAGCAGCCCATTTGGGAAGAGCACCCTCTTCACCTTTGAATTCAACAGTTTGTACCTTCAAAGTTCATTGATTCATGTGCAAATAACAACTATACAGATGTGTAAAATGCAGATTACTTTGAGCCAGCCTTAAACTACCTGACATTCACAAAATCTCGCATGGTACTTCCACTTGTAAGTTTGAATTTCTTTAATTCTGTATTTATGCACACTGTAAGATTTAGAAGCTTCATATATTGGAACACATTCCAGCCAAGCCTGCATCACAACATTATGTTCACTTTAGAAGCTAGTGCATTCTGAAAGAAGGCACAGCTACAATACTGAGGTAGGATGTGCTGCGCTGTGTCCCTTTATTCTTACCTCCTCTCCATTCTTGTCAGTGTTTCGGCCAGACCAGAACAGATGGGCACAAGTACTCACAGCCCGGCACTGGTCTGGTTTCTTAAGGAGCTTAGAGGCTGCCAATGCACACTGAGTCCTCAGAGGCTCATGGTTCTCCTCACTGAAGCACTTCATCCTCTCAAATGTCCCAATTATCAATGTGATTGCAGCCAGCTGTGCCTTTGAATCACTAATTTCGTCTTCATACAGAGAGAAGGCCTAGTCAGAGAAGAAGGCAAATCTTAATTACTGCTTCAGATCAATAGAAAAAAATTACACTTGCTAATGACACAAGGAAGTGTCCAGTTGTGTATTTGTTACATTTGTATATTTCATGGAGCCTGTCACCATCAAGTCAAAACCACAGACTGGAAAAGAGTCCTGCAAGAAGCAGTAGTCATAGAAAACACGTGTGGTTCTCTTGTAATCCAAAGACTGAGATTCTCCTTATTTCAAGCATCTGTTCATATAAGAAACTTCAGTAACAGAAATATTCATTAAAAAGGATTCTTTGAAATGCAAACAGTACAGCAGAAGTTTAAGTGGTAGGTTACTGACTACGTAGTAGGCAAGGAAAATGTTCTCACTGCTGCTGCGTGGATAAAGAGCTTTCAGAAAAGAACTATTTCAAACTATTATTTGAAATTTCAAACTATTATTTCTTATAGAAGGCACATAATTGTCACATTGGTCCTTGTCAGACTCGTGCTGTACCAGAATAGCAACTGATCGACACTGCATAAAGACAAGGGGTTATCAGTGACTCAGTTTAAGAACATGTATTAGTGCCAGTATTAGAGGAAAGTCTAGGACAATGCCTGTAATCCAGATAGCATTAATAAGTCAGTTTTTCATCTAATGTGGGCGGGGGGAGAAAGGTTCAGGTTATAGGTAAAGTAGACTTCAAGATAATTTAAGGAGCTTCAACAGAAAAACCGTTATTAGTAAAGACATCTGTGAACACCACAAATTTTATAGAACTTCCAAGAGTGCCTATGATCAGTACGATACTAGCTAGAGGAGGTGCGAAGTGGTCTTAAAAGCAATGAAGAAGCATTTTTACATTGAGAAAGCCACACTCCTCCTGCAAACCAACTGCAAGAGGATGTGGCCGCATTGCAACTTATCACATATTGTCAGACCGACTACTCAAAATAGTATCAATGGAACTTAATTTCACAGAACCCTGGGAAGCAAGAATGAGGATTAGGAGTTTCTACCTAATAGTGTTAGCTGTAATATTTGATGTTTTAATCACACTAGATTGTTCAATGTTCAGGAAATGATCCAAGTCAAATTTAAGGTAGCACAGGACAGCAACTGTAACAGCTGGACACTTACCTGGGACATGAATTCATAGGCCACAGTTTCATGATTCTCAAAGCCAATCTCACCCGCAGCCAATGCTCCTTGCAGAAAAAGACGAAGAGGCAGCTCTGCCAGCTCTGCTTTGATCAAAGCACTGATGGTCTGATGAGCAAATGAGAAGATTTTCTGGCACTTCTTCTCCCATTTGTCATCCTAGAGAAGTAAAACAAGTTAAAGTCTGAACAAGACTAGGTAAGGCACTAACATTCTGTGTGAAGCTTTTGCACACCATTAGCTGCAGCCAGACAAAATGCTCCCCGCTCCTCTTAAACAAGTGGGCAAAAAGAAACAAGCATAGAAAAGACATCTAGAGGCCAACTCACCACTTTGGAGTTCTCCTTGTAGCGAAAAGCAAGCTGGTATGCTGCAAAAACCAATGGTGGCAGCGTAAAACGAATACGTTGATTCCCACCTGCACCAAAGTGTTTTCGAGCAGTGTTTAAGATCTAAAAACAGAAGCACTGGAAGCTTAGAGAATTCTTAAAAGATTTACGTTGTTTGCATCTACAACAACCTGCACTCCATGGAGCAGGAAGACCAGGAAGACATGGAGTCAGTATCAGGTAAGTTACAGTATTTTACGGGCGGTGGTGAGGAAGACATACTGCACAAATGTATGTCGCATTAAGCAGCTTGTATCTGTAGCTTTTTGTGCACTGGGTGACAAAACTTTTTCCTGTAACTGCTTAATAAGCTTTAGGCAATGCTCATACTGTATTAACTACAGATACATTCTGGATTGGGTAGTGAGACACAAGTTGCCTGGGCTCACATTTAAAAACTGCATCAGATACTTTCTATTCTCAGCTTAACACACATTGCAAAAAAGGACCATCCTTTCCTACAGTAGCCTGTAGAAAACTAAACAAGTAAGTGATCCAAATTTCCCTTGATGCTTTTTAGATAGATGGTTATATGAAGCAGTCAGAAGGCTAATTGAATTACACCAGATTAACAGAGCTGTATCTCAGAACTAGAAGCTTAAATTCACAAGTGTTTTTGAGTCCTCAACCCACTACTTCTAAATAAGCAGCTTTTTACACTCACATATGATGTTGCACATTGAGTTTGTAGTGCCAGAGCAGTGATACCCCAGCTTCCAGCTCCAATAAATCTTTTATAGCAAATAATACAAAAACTGACACTTCAGAGAACACAAACACAGTCAGAAGCACTAATGCCATACCTTATACTGCTGGTCAGGGTCATCTGAACGTAAAAGATGAATAAATCTTCCCACAAGACTCTGCTCATCAGCAAAGTCCTCAGGGTCAGGATCTTCAGCAGGTTGATCTGGCTGATCCTGGATCAGCGTGGATACCAAATTCATGATAGCATCAACCTGTTAAAGGCAACATAAGCTGTTTAAATCTGAGTAGCCTACAAACACAAGTTGATAGCTACTGGAAGTGTCTTTACAGCCATTCATAGTGCTGATAAAGTTCTAAGAATATGTGTTAATTGATGATACTTTAGGACTTACTTGCCTTATACACCCAAGAGTCTCTCTCTGCAAAGAGAGAAACAGAATAACTATACTAACAAAATTCAGATTCTAGAAGTACTATTCCAGCCCTCTTCAGGTAAAAGGCCAAATTTCAAGGGGGAAATCAAGGTCTTTGTTCAAGCTTAAGAAGAAGTTTCTAGGATGAGGTAGACAAGACATGTAAAGACAACATATCTAAGAACTTGGGCAGAAAAAATATCAAGCAGGATAAAGCCTGCACTAATAAAACGGGGAAGAATGAGGAACAGAAAGTAAGCATACTCTGCATGAGATTCCTTAATACATTTTCAAGTCTTCAAGTAGTAGTTTAGATACCCAGAAGTTCCATGTAAGCAAGCTTTTATCATACCTGTTCTTGGGACACAATTTCTGTGTTATAATCCAACACATTGCTAAGCACGTAACAACTCATGCTCTTCCTGGACTCGTAGTCAAAGTACTCAAAAAGGGGGTGGAAATGTTTTAGTCTCAAAACTGTCAAGATATTGTTGTAAGTATCAACAGGAATTTTGAGAAGTCTGGTCAGCTCCTTTGAAACAGCACTGCTTGTTGCAATACTAAAAGAAAATACACATGAAATCACAATTAATTACTAGTTCACGTATGTAGGCAGACTAAAGTCTTCCCCAATACCAACTCTGATATAGACCACAACACCTAAGCAACTCACTGCAAAGAAGATTAGAAAAATAAAGTAGCAAAAATAGTATCTTGTTCTTTGGGATATACAGTGGCAATTACAAATTTTAGTCACTGACAGCAGAAACAGACTGCAGCTGCAAATTCAGTAAGAGGAAAACTCTAGAGCACTGTAAGGGAAAGAACAGATAGTGACTACACAAAGCTTGGCAGCAACGCTGTGCATATGTACAGCTACATGAGAAGATTTATGCACAGATAAGTAAATCCTGGTGAGTCAGGCTTTATCCATTGTAGCTTATCGTGAACTTCTACAGCTTGGCTCTTGCACCAAGATGTAAAATCTAAACCATGCCTCTTTCTTATCTTACAAAAATATGATGCAGAAGTCAAGATTTGAGGGTAACTACTAGTCCAGAGAGAATGCAATAGATATTTACTTACTGTTCCAGATTAAGTTTATTGAATATTTCTACAGTTGTCTCCAACACCTTATCAACATAGTCAACACGGTCTGGGTAGCATTTCATAGCTAAGTTAATGAGAGAAACTTGCAAAGATACCACATCCTCTGAGGGCATGTCTTGACGAGACTGAAATTTAAGACAGCACTGAGTTGATCAAAAGCACATAACTTTGCAGAAAGAACAGACTGCATGCAGGAATAACCAGCATACCTGTATAACAGTAGCAACCTGCTGTGAAAAGATGTCAAACAGTTTGATATCTGCTGGGATACCAGGTCCATCTTCACGATGCGCAAATAAAGCTAACCTGGTAACAACAAAAAAAAACCCATACTGGTCAGAGTAAGATGCTAGCAGAAAAAAAAAATAAGTCTTTTAGGTATACATGCAAGCTTCATTACAAGCAAAAAGAAAATTCACCTGAGTCAGAGGCCTCAACCAACCACCAAGGCTAGTAAATATCTGTCCTAGAAAAGAGTCCTGATTGACAGCAAGATGAACAAAGAACAAGGTAGGTTTGTAACTGCTAGGTGAAGAGCACAGATTAAGTGTCTGTTCCTTCCAGCAGAGAAAAAATTACAAAGCAGCCTGGTGGAACAGCTGATGTTCTGCAGTTGTGTTAGACATCCAATAGCATTTTCAGGTAAACAGTCTCCAGAAGAGGGAGGGAGAGGAACTGAACTATGACTCAACTACTCCTTGTTTCCAAAAGAATGACAGATCAACATGTTTGGGATGCCCACTGCCTGTGGAGTAGATGGCTTTTTTCCTCCAAAAAAGCATAGTTAAGAGATAGTCTGAAATTCTGCAGGATAGCAGTCAATGACAAGAAGTAGTAAGGTGAACCACCACCGCTGCAGAAATCAGAAAAATTAAGAATCGTCACTGGAGGAAGTTAACACTTGACTAAAGCTACAACTTGAAGAAAGCTTAGCATTGCTTCTCTTGCTTTCTAATTGTTAAGAGATTGTTCTTTTCTGAGTTACAGAAAGATCTACAAAATATTTAGGAAAAGTCACCTGCTTAAAGTTTTTAAGATTATTTCTTATAGAGTTTAAAAACTTCACTTCTTAACAAACTTCTGGTCTGAAACAATGATATGTAAGAACATGCTTAGGCACCAAAAAAACTCACTGCCAGGGAAAACACATTCAACTACTCACACTTTGTTGGGTTGGTAACAAGAAGGTTTTCTAAAGCCAAGGAAAATCACTGCCTTTTCTCAAAGGGATAAGACAGCTTTTCTTGACAACTTGGAGTGTAAGGTTGACAGGCTTCCAAATACCATCATGCTGCAGGCAGATGGCAGCATAATTAAAAGCTATGAATGACACAATAGGTCAAGAAAGATCCCGACGCAACAAGTCTTTTCAGGAAGACTCCTTAAACAGGAAAGCCTCATGGCAATAGAGGCTAAAGCTCCACCAGCTTCTCTGCTTTGCTCATGTCCAGTTTCAACTACCTCATGCCAGAAATCAAGACGAGAAATGCAACCAGCACAACCTGTATGGAACACATCTAGGTCTTAACTACACAGTACTGAACTACTTGATTGTTCCAAACAGCAAGCCAAACAAAAGGGCAAGATATTCCCCACATGCACTGATTCAAAGTACTGATAATAGTGCTATCCTCCAACACACAGAGTAACATTAGTCCTAAACAAAAAAGCTGCTGTATTACAAAAGAAGATAATCACACCACTCCCTTTCTATCCTATCTCTGAATGAGAGGGCTCCAGAAGACACCAGCAGCAGCCAATGCAGCACTGATAAGCCTAGGAGGACAACATGTTCACTGCCACTCAGTTTCTTACTATTGCTCATCTGTAAGAGTAAGAATAGAAAACTTACTGTGGAGGCAATAACAAAGTTGTTCAAGTCCTCTAAATAAATGTGACAGCAGAAGGCACAAAATGAAAGCCCCCATGCAAGAATTACATTGCTACATGATAATGTAAAGAATCTAGCAAGAGATACCTACAGTAACTGAACTTACTACAGTGGTATGAATGTACCAGTTATACAAAGGTGTACACTGATGTGCAAAAGCAAGAAGGTTTTTCTGAAGCTGCAAGATTATGATCTTATCCTGTAAAGTGCATCTTTCTGCAGTAAGAAAGTACAGGTACTCAGTGTCATCTCTGTTGATTCCATTCAGGATACAAATTAAAACTTTAGTTTATATTCCTTCCTTAATGTTTTATTTCAATGCTAGCAGTTTTAAGCAGTACTTCCACAAAAGCAAGAATTACTGAAGTACTGCTTCCTACCAGCTCTTTTCTGAGGACACTGTCAAATCAGAATAGAGCTGCCACTTAAGTTCAGAAAAACAAAGCTGGTCAACATTAAATAACTTGTTTCCTGGCTTCGTCTGTTTACGAGTTTTAATCTGTCCTTGAAAGTAGGACACATTAGAAGCTGCTAAAGCACAGTCTAGAGAACAGAAACTACATGAATAATATTCTTCACAGTCTTAATTACGGATGATAAAAACATGGAAGCAGCAAAGTTAAACATGAATAAAATATGAAAAATTGAAATCTTACAAATGCTAAGAGTTATCATCTGCTTGTGCACAACACACTTCATTTTGAGCCAATTTCCACACCCCCTGATCACTTACCTGTCAATTAAAGCAATTATTATATTTTTCACATTAACATTTTGGTGCAGCTCAGCACAAGCTCTGAGAAATGGGTTCAAGGTTTGGAGATGAAATTCATCTGGGAAAACCTGAAATTTTAGACGAGGAATCGTCAAGTTATTAACTGACTTTGCCCACTACCACACAGCAATAAAACGAAACAGTCATTGAGAAGCAAATAGCCACATATTAGATACAATCCTATGACTGTTTTAGGGTTTCCCAAGCTGACCTTGTCTCATTAAATATGTAAAGCAAGGGATGAAAGACAAATTGGTAACTTGAGGGCCTGGCTACCTATCACAATTCTTACTGCAGGCATGGCTGCTCAGATAGCTTACCAGCTTCTGCAACAGAAGGAGCACAAAATGGATACCACTCCACTCTGTCCACCTGGTGAAAAGTAGTATGTACCAAGCCAATGAGAAAGAGCCCCACTGAAGAAATTTTCCAGTTCATGAGGAAGAGGTAAAAATAGTCTGAACCTGACTAAAAGTACTGAAATAATTACCCCCATGTTCAAAAACAATGATGCAGCTGAATTTAAGTAGCTCACCTGTATGATACACTCCATGAGGTACTCCTGAGCTAAAGCATCTCTACAGTTTACAACCTGCTCCAATATTCCAGGCAGAACAATCTGTAATAGGAAGAAGAGCCTTGTAGTGTTTTTACAGTCCTGAAGTTTATATTCATAGATGCATTTAATCCAAGTAGAGCAGCATTTCTAACACTTCTCAGTTTTTCTTTATGTACAGACTTTATCAGAAAGTCCCAATGTTCAGCAGTTCCATCTTTCAGAGAAAAAGATTCCTACTCCAGACATATGTCCCTTCGGCACATCGTACTAATTCAAAACATACAAGTTTTTTTAAGCAAGAATACTAATTTTGCTGGCTATTGTTTCAGGAAACAAACAATTCTTCCCAAATGCTTTGGAAAGCATAACTTAGAGGAAGTTGAGAAGTCTACCACAGAATGCTGCATATGTACATTTCTCTTAAACCAACCAATCATTATTACTACGGGAATCAGTAAAATGAAGTCAAAACTTCATGCCAACACTACTGAAGAGCTTATGGGAAAAATGCATGAGTGATGTCTACAGCTTAGCTTCTCAACATGTTACACAGCTTCGCTAGCTTTTGAATTTCAAGTCAAAAGCAGTTCTAGAAGTACCAGGATTACCAAGCTTTTAGCACAACTGTAACTCTTCCCAAGCCGCTCATCTCAAAGTCCAAACTGGTTTCACATGGGGAAAAAAGCAGCAGAAGTGTGAAAGGGTGGATAGTCATCCTACCTGCTTATATCGTTCCACATTAACACCTTCCAGCTGACTGAGGCGAACAAGGTTGGTTCCTACTAGGATTCTCAGTTCCTGCCTTTCCCGCTCTCTCTTCTCTCTGTCCCTACTATGGCCCTGGTGTTGCATTCGCACCCAAAGTTTGTTCATCTCAGCAAAGTTCAGCAGCACGAAGTCCATAGAATCACTGATGTCTCCAGTGGTTTCTTCACTGCAATTGAGAATAGGTTAGGAACATGAAAAGCTTTCTGCCCATCCAGATTTTAAGACAGAAGGCTGGGGGAAGCACATGGTGGGATGTCTAGGTTCATAAGAACGGTTCACATTCTCACTTAAATACAGAAACCTTAAGAATTCCCTTCCCAAACTAACAGAAAATTCTTGTCAAAAGTACAGAGTTAAGTTTTAACATATGCTCCCTCCCTGGAAGCATTCAAGGCCAGACTGGATGGGGCTTTGAGCAGCCTGGTCTAGAGGGAGGTGTGTCCTTTCCTACAACAGGTGGGTTGGAACTACATGATCTTAAAGGTCGCTTCCAACCCAAACCATTCTATGATTCTACGATATCTTACTTCTTTCAAACCTGAAAAAGTCACACAGAATACGTAAGTTTGTTCTGTTAAAAACACTTGTTTTTAAAGTTATGTCCTGTCTTACTCTGCTTGCTCGCCTTCATCTGGTAAAATATTCCTGGTACACTGCAGAAGATAGTTGCGAAGAAAGAGGCCTCTAAGAGGATGCTGTACTCCACGGCACATCTCCACCAGGTCTTTCAAAATATCTTTCCTGGACTGCGGAAATGACTTGACATATACAACACCTACTGTTATTAGGAGGTACCTGCAGAAGGCACAGAACAGAACAACAAATTGTAAAATAACACTAAAATTCCACACTTAAAGGCAACAGCCCACTTTTACCCTGACTGCATTACCAAAGTGCAGAAAGCAGTTAGATGACATCGAGGTACTGTAACCTCAGGTATTTTGCCAGCTGTCAGCTCCTGCTTTCCTCTGCTACAGAACACGGCAAGTCTGAACAGTTGATTTACCTCATTATAATTCTTTACACAAGGAATGTATACATGCTCAGCATGCATGGAGCTGTGAAGTATTGCTTGTCCATACTTACAACATCCTGCAGGACAGCAAAGCAACTCTAGCACGAAGATAACATATGTATAACGGTGAAGCATTAAACCTCTTTCACACTGTAGTTTAGCACAAAATGTGTTATACTCCTCAGGAATCCCCACACCTGTACTTAGTCCTTCAGCATCTCTGTATTAATTAAGCAAAGGATAGAAGGAACATGCAAGATATAAAGGACCAGTGCACCAGCATTCTTAGACTCCCCTTCAGCTTAAGAGTAAAAAAAAAAAACCCTTACCACCCTCAGAACATGCAAATATTTGGTTAGAAGCCTCAACCCTGCAAGCTTTGCTAACTCACAAGAGCACCAGAAGCGCTCATCATGGAGAAACAGACTACATCAAGTAAGTAGGAAGATAAATTATGATGATGAGGTAAAGACATAGTGGCAGTCATTACTATAAACCGCCCAATCTGCATGAGCCTGGTACCCCACAGACCCTTCCTGGCACCATGATGAAGGCCAGAAGTAAGATTTTAGTTGGCATTGAAGTTTCTCAAGTCTATATATCCAGAAGGTCCACTCCAGCCCTACAGTGACACATTCAAAGATAAGCCCTTCAGTATTCCCTCTAGCATATTAACTTAAAAACTACATTCAGACACACAAAGCTTTTAGAGTTTTACAGAAATTCAGCTTCCTCCTCTCACACTTCTTACTCACCATTAGTAGACAGATAATTACAAAGTACCTATTCTCTGTGCAGCTGAGGATCTAGGTCTTCGAGCTACAAGTTACTTAACAGGTAACATGGAAAAAAATACTAAATGTGTAATTACTCTCACTGAACAGAATGGAGTGCTAGGTTAGTTTTCTGTTGACCAGCTCTTTATCCAAAAGTCTGCTTTATTGCAAAGTGCTTCCACCTTGGTCACGTGCAAAAATAAAATGTTGGCAGGAACAATCTACCTTCTGAAGTTGCACTCTTAGCCTAAATCTTGTAGGAATCCACTCTTAAGATATGCAGATGTAACATTTACAAGCAAGTCTTGTTGTCAAGTTAGAACGCAGAGTCAATTATTATCCAAACTCAGTGAGACCATTATTTGACTTTTTTTTTTTAGGGAATACCAAATATATGCACACTTACAGTCTTGGAATAATATTTCCAGCATACTGTACTAGCTCATAAAGGTCTGCCACTTTCCTTCCTTTGGCAAATTCATCTGTCAGGTAGACTTCCAAGTAGTGTAGCTCATCAGAAATTGCCATGTCTTGTTCTCTTAGTTAAGGAATTTAGTTCAAAATATCTACAACAGACCTACAGAGAAATTTGCTCAATCACACCAAGGACAAAGCATGCTGTTCAAATACAATCACAGGTTTCAAAAGGTTAAGCCCAAGTAGGTAGTACTTGAGAGAAATTCACCACTACTGGCATAAGCGTGCTACATAAACCTAAGCTTCCATTTCTATTCCTGGCATATTAGAAAAGAGCAAGAAGCACAAGCAGTTAAAACAGTAAACAAGTGAATGTGAAGGAACAGAGTTTCTAAACTAATTGAAGGCATTCTTTGTGGTACGGAAGAGTATCATCCTCAACAGCAGACATGAAGAAAGCAATATTCAATTATATTCACATTCAATTCTCAAATTTCATGAAAAGCCTCCTTCAGGTACAAGAATATGGACAAGCAAATAAATTACAGCATTTGACAGTTAGACTCTATGAAAGCAAAGGGGGAAAAATAAGTTGATTTAATAGATATTTTGGGGTAGCATACAGCAAGTACAACATTTTATAAAGGTGCTATTGTTATAGAATTAGACTCTTGAAGACTTGCAATGGAAGATAGAAAAGACGTTAAAGACCTACTTCATACCAATACTTCAAACAGCAAGCAAACAACTGGATGTTCTCTTACCGTACATCCAGACAACTAATAGAGGAGAAGTGCTAACAGAAATGTGAGAAAAGAGATGACAACTGTACAACCACAAACAACAAAATAAGCAGGTGAACATTTCATTCCAAATTCATCATTTTAACCATTCGTTCCTCTAACCTTCAAAGGATACAGAGCTCATAATAGCTCTTAGGAGATAACATAGAAGTCCGCAGCTCACCAAGCTTGTTGGACGCATGTTTCAAAGCATCCATGAGCTTGTTTTTGTCCTTTAGAGGAAGTAAAAAAGAACAGTCTATCACAAATAATGCTAGGAAACCAGCGTATTTAAACAACTAAAAGCAAAGCTTTCTAAAAAAAGCATGCAAATCTTGAGTATCTAAACACCAGGAAAGTGATAGTTCTAATTCTATTAAATTAGTATCTAGCCTGTACTACAGCCCCCCTCCAAACTAAGTTAAAGGCAGCTAGAAGGCTTAAGATACAGTTATAGTAATAAAGTATTATATTACCAAAAAATATTTTTTCCTATTCAGAAATCCTCATCCACCACTCAAGGTCTATTCAAGCAAGCAAAACAGAACTCCTAAGTCATCTGGCCTGCTGTTTTCTCAGATCTCGTGAGGAAAACTCCAGCAGTCAAGAGCACGCATAATGCAAGTAGCAGCCACTGTTAGATTTCTCCTTTCCCCTCCTCACCCAAGAATAACATCTTACTGAAAGCAAGAGTCACATAAGGCACATGCTTATGATGCGTATGACTGCCTAGCACCACAGGATACAAGAAACTTCCAATCTACCATCTATACATACTTACTGAAGACATCACAAAAAACAGCATTACATTTTGGAGGAGAGTGGATGAAATTGCTAAGGGTAAACACTTAGCATATTGTTATTTAGTCACAAATAGAAGTGGAAAGTTCAGAGGTAACTGCCTCCAAGATTTCAAAAGCATTCTACGCAGCAGAAAACTGGAAGAGGCATTGACTTCCTTGCTACTGTCATTTGACCATGAAGTTAGCTTGCCTAGCCACATGAAAATAGATGGGAATATTTAAGTTTTGTCACTGCAGCTTTAAGCAGTTTCCCTAAATAATTCTCTACATAAAGCTAAGCTTCTCAAAGCCAAGAAAGCTTCACATGATTATACCATGGTTTGCACTGAATACAATTTCAAGCCAAGTATCTCAGCAGAAACCCAGTCAATGCTGTTCTCCAGTTAGAGAATTCACGCATCAGTCTAAAATTAATCCCTACAGAAGTTCTCATTTGCAGCAGATAATACATTAGCTTCACAGTCTGTGGCTCATGAAAAGACTACAGTTAAAAAGCAATAGTACACTGAACACCGACAAGAATAGTTTCTCATCATATGGCTCCATATAGAGTGCACTTGAGCAGTAAACTTCTGGTGACAACTGGCAGGCTTACTCTCAGTTTAGGCTTACTCAAATGGAAGCACAAACTAATGCAGGTGCACCTTTATAATTTATCTTGTCAAATACTGTGGTAAGAACAGGTATTTAAGGAATACTGAAGACTCGCTCACTTATTTAGTAGCTGCCTCATTCACTTGCAAAGGTTCTAACACAAAGACACAAAGAGTTAAGTTCCCTCAGCGCACTAGAGATTATTATTGATTTACTGTTTTACTCCTAGCAGATGAGAAGCTTCACTGCATTTTTAAGTTACATGCTTACCAAGCATCTCTTCATTTGGAAAGACTGCACCTTCACAGCCTGTATGGCTTCATCCAGGAGTTTTTCCTGTTCATCCTGAGGAGACTGCTGTGTTGTTGGCTGGAAGAAAAAACAACAACAAAAAACTATTGTTATGAATCTACCTATGACTTGATTCAAACTGTTTCCCCACAGTTTAGAATACAGTGCAAGTGTCATTGCAACACGATCATTAAGAGCTGTCATATAGCAAAGCGTTATTTAAGGGATAAAGCTTCACTTTGCAAAAACCCTTCTCCAGGGAAAGCTCACTGCAGCCTTCCGGTACTTGAAGGGAGCAACTTTTTACAAAGTCTGATAGCGATAGGACAAGGGGAGGTGGTTTTGAACTTAAACAGGGGAGACTTAGGTTAGATGTAAGGAAGAAATTCTTTACTCAGATGGTGGTGAGGTGCTGGAACAGGCTGCCCAGCCAGGTTGCGGCTGCCCCATCCCTGGAAGGGCTCATGGCCAGGCTGGATGAGGCCCTGGGCAGCCTGAGCTGGTGGGTGGCAGCCAGCCCATGGCAGGGGGTTCAAACTAGATGGTCTTTAAGGTCCTCTCCAAACTAAGCCATTCTATGAACTTAAGTGTGGGGACAAGATGAGTTCTGAACAGACTATGAGCATTGTTTCTTCTTCGAATACAGAGCCAAGAAGATGGAACTGTCAACTTTTCCCTCCTTTACTAGCATTTTCAGGTCAAAAATCCAACGTGAGTATTTGGGAAGAAGAAGGTTCATAAGAACACAAGGATATCGCTACACTGAGGGCAAGCATCATTACTCCTTGCCAGAGGACCAAAGCAAGGCATGAAGCACAGACACAACCATACAGATCCTCCCCTGCATGCACAGGTCACAAGCCACCAGCTAACTGCTGTTTGAGCCACACAGCTTTGCTGAGGCTTAGCTTCAGATAAGCAGAGCAAAGGATAAAGTACAATCATCTCCTTATGGAAGGCAGAGATGACTTGCAGAAGGTAATAGAAACCCAGTGAGAATCATCATTTCCTCATGCCCCCTACCTTCCCCAGAGACTCCCTTCCTTTTGCTTCTCCTCAAATAAGAACATTCCAGGCCTTCAACATAAAAAACAAACTCATTTGCCTTTCCAAGGGTCACACTGCATTTTTCATATTGATTAGATCCACTGCTTACAGCCTCACACATCCCCCGCACCCAGCGGGAACAGGCACTCCCTTCTGCAGCTGCTTCCTTCCCTCTGCCAGATCGATGAGGTCAGTGGAGCTTCCTTCCTTTACATTACATGAGATGCTCAAGCCTACTTCAATCCAAACCCCTGCCCAGCTCCCCATAAGCACCCCCAGCAGCTCAAACATTGCATTCAGCAGCACTCCCAACACCTAACACCCAGAAAAGAACCACCACCACCCTGCTGTCGCTTAGGCCAGCCCTCAGCATCTCACTGGAGTTCTCCCAGCCTCCCTCAGCTTAGGATTCAGTTTCAGAGGGTAACCTGCAATTATCAGCAGAGATAGAAGCACAGACATTGTGGCCCAACTGCATCTTCTCTGGTCTTGAGAAAAATCATTTATGCAAACAGTGAATCCTGCAGCTGGCACTCAGAGCCCACGGCTTCAGTAATTTCTCAGCTCTTTATACTTGTTCCCTTCCTCTTCCACTGTGTTCAGAAGGCCTGGTCTCCTCTTTGTAACCAAGTATCTTGACAAGAATCTAAAAGGCCATCTTCACGTTCTTAAAACCAGTATCTCCAGTATTCATTTCTCTCAAATGCTCCTTGCTTGGAGTTCCCATAAGCACCTTGTAAGGACAAAGATTTTAGTTTGGGTTTTCATTAAAATAGATTGGTTATATTTAACACCAATTTAACAGTTGCAGGGCACTGCAGCCTTGGCATGCCCGTGCTTTCCTCCTTCCTCCCACCTCTACCATTACACTTGATTCTTGTCCTGTAACTGACATCACCCTAACAGGAGCCACAGACAACTTCTCATGTGTGTTTTCTCTTCTACCCCATTTTTAGAAAAGGCACTGCCACACAGTGTTGTTCGTGCCATGGTCCTATCTCAATAGGTGCTGAATTTCCACCTTGGAGGCTTTCCAGCCCTTACCTAGAAGAAGTCAAGGCTGATCTGATCCAACCTCGGCGACAGTTCTGCTTGGAGCAGAAGGTTATGGATGGAAGTTCTTCCCAGCAGCACCTCTGTAACTGAGAGGACCTCAGTAACAGCCAAACCATGAACAATAACCAGTTAACAAATCTATTTTGTCAACAGAGCAAGTCAGCTCTGCTAATCAGAGTGACTGCACTTATCACAAAGCATGGGCCTTCCAAATGGCACTGGATATGGCAGAGTAGCACAGCAAGGTGGCTGTACCTCCCAGGCAATTCATAGCTACAAACTCTAGAAAGCCTCTGACTGAGTAATTACTTCTTTCCAGTAGAACTTAGAATAAATAAAGCTCAATGATTTGAGCTTTATTATATGATAATATATGAAATGATAATATATGAAATGAGCTTTATTATATGATAGATCTGACTTTTAAGTAACAGAAGCTGACAGCACTGGCATCAGCATGGAACAATCAACAGTGAAGCATTACACATCCTGCTGAGTTATGTCTTTGCCAGAAAGCTTGTCACACCCTGCACTCCTGAGTTCACACTGCTGCTTAACAGACCCATTGCTACCAACCTCAACGCCTCACGCTCTAACCACATCACAACCAGAGCGCAAGCCAAAACAGCGGAGTAATGATAACCCCAGCACAGCTTGCCAGCACCTTCCCTGCAAGGCTCCCAGCTCCCACAGCCACCCGGGGCCCATGCTTCCCTCCCATTTATTCACAGGGGCACATGGCACTGGGAGGGCTGCACGGGCCATGAAGTGCACTGCAAAAAGTCTTGGGTTGGAAGGGACCTTAAAGGTCCTCTGCAGAGACCAGGAAAGTAGCCCAGTTGATAAGGGACCTACCGTTCATCTAGTATACTCCGCAAGCAAAGAAACTTGCAAACAAGCATACAAAAAAGATGTAACACCAAGCTAACCATCAAATGCTTCATCCCCAACACCCCCAGGCGTGCTTGGCAGAATGCACATGCATCAGTTCCCATACTTCCGCTGTGAAAACCACTGGTTGAAGCTAACGGTGACTACCAGCCTGAGGCTACATTTGGGATGATTACAGCAAAGATCTCATTAGAAATATCTAATTGAAGGTAGGCATTTTCTCACACAACCTCAGACACTGTCTTTCAGCAATAGCTGGAGAAATAATGGCATTTTGGAGCCTTGCTGTCAGACCCAGTTTTACCAATTAAAATGAACCAGAGTCAGCTTCACATCAAATTCTGTATGCATCAGCAGAAGACGCACGGCATTCTCATTCCTGTTC
The DNA here is from genome assembly GCF_002078875.1 of Numida meleagris. Lineage (NCBI taxonomy): Eukaryota > Metazoa > Chordata > Aves > Galliformes > Numididae > Numida > Numida meleagris. The sequence goes on along the minus strand of NC_034418.1, from coordinate 7,354,112 downwards.
TAAATTTGATCAGCAGGGTCCCACACTTTACTTAACATGAGGACTGAGATAAGCCCAGTACTGAATTCATCACAGAAGCACTTGCAGGTTACAAGAGATTCACATTTTTCAAGACAGGGTAACGTTACATTTGTATCAGTTCCGATCTGAAGGCTGGGAAGGGGACTGTTCTTCGCACGAATGCCTTCATTACAGGGGTACTGCACTTCTGTGCCTAAAGAGAAGGCAATCGCAGCATTTTACAGCTGCACAGGTGGCAAGAAAACCTTCCCCAACTGCAACAAACATACAACTGAGGCAGCCCAAGGGGCACAGTCTGTAGCAGCTTTGCCTCTGAAAGGGACGAACATCTGAACATCAGCAATGCTGAACAAGTTCCAGCTCCTTCCTAAATATTCAGACTTTGAAATCTGAAAAGTATCAGCTTACCCTTTTCTATCTACTGTTCTAATAAGAACCTTTTCTATCTACTTTTCTAATAAGCTTCAGAAGCATAGGGCACTTCTGCATGTGAACTGGTTTCTACCAGACGCCAGACACACACGGCTGAAGTTTGAGGAAGCAGAAGCAAAAGGTGACCAAAGAAAAGACAGCACACAGCAAGAGAATATCCTGAGAGTTAGCACAGCTCCTGCCAAACTGGGAACCAGATGCTGAGTCAGAAACGATGTCAAATAAAGCTGTTTATGTCCTGTATCTTCCACTCTACGGCAGGAACCCAGAAGTTAGTTCCAAGTGTTATCTAATCAGAAGTGCAACTGCTCTATGGAGCCCTATTCCCACCTAAACTCTTGAAGCAGAAGATGCATTGACACTGGAGAAAAGCAGCAGTGCTCTGTAATCAGGGCACTCAGCATCCTCCTTTCTCAGCACCAAGTACAGTAAGATTTAAGCTACTGCATAAACACAAGATAACAATTCCCAGCAATTACGCAGCCAGTCCAACTTAAACACTCGTGCCTTAACTTTCCCAACTGCTTTCTGCATTTGATGCTGGTGAGCTGTCATTTGCCTTGGGAAAGAGAAAATTTAAACCCCAAACTAGCTTGGAAGAAGTGTATTGCCTGGCTGACCATGGGGTAATACCAGTTGCCTGGAAGATAATTTGTGAAGTGTACTGCAACCATGGTTGTGGACATGCCCATCCTGATAGTAGCAGCTACTGCTGGCACAAAAAGTTATCATTTAACCCACAGTGTATGATTTACTTGGTTTCTAACACTCATTTCCATGAGAAGACATCAATACACAGTCTGTTTTATATTTGAGGCTTAGCAACACTCTGGAGGTGTCTAATATCCCAGGTCAGGGTGTTGACAAGATGCTCATTTCACTTTTGAAGCCTGGCAAACTGCAGCACTCCACAGAATTGTACAGCATTAAACCACAACAGAATTCAAGGTAAACCTGCGGAACCTACCCAGCAGTCTGTACTCCAGCAATGCAAATACCTTCAACTGGATGTAGGGTATAGATAATACAATCAAGTAGAAGACTTTGCTTCTGTTCTTAAGTGTATTTTTACCTACTTTAAGGTATCATTCCTCAGATACGCTTTCAGCATATTCCACACAACTTTTCCTCCTGTTTGCTCCCATGCCCAAGTTCGGTACCACAATGAATGAGCCTTATCCAAGTTTCTCTACCTTCAACCAACTTCATTAGGACACCAATCACCCCGTCACTGCCCATGTAACAGGAGCATTTACCCAAGGCAGACGCCAAGTTAGCTACAGAGGAAGATCAGGACAAAAGCCAGCCTAGTAATGAAACCTGAGTGCACGCAGCATGGCGTGGCACTAACAAAAATAAAGCACAAGCTTTTTTTCCCGTATTGGAATCATTACTCTGCAGCACCAGAACTTGTAACTCTCACAAAAGACAAAACCTGAGGATAAGCTAAAGAGAAGAACACCTCACATGTTTAAGCTGGCGTTTACTTCCACAGGAAGCCACAAGCAATTAACAGGAATCAAGGGGCTGCGCTGTTTATTCACGAGATGACTGACAGCAGCAAGTAACCCCACTCATAAGGTACTCATATACTGCACTTTGAGGTTTAAACCCTGTGGCCATTGGAAACAGCAAAAGAGCCTGAACTGGTAGAGAGGAACACCCCAACTTCAACAGAGCAGTGGTCCTGCTCCTCCTCCATCACACACCGCAGGCTATTGGCACGACGAGGGCAGAGAGCAGATACGGAAGTGACAGACAGAAGGGAGCTGTGCCAGCTAGGAGCCACGAGGTACCCACGGCACTTATACAGGAGGCAGACAATCTGCACAGACTGCACGTTTCCCGTTAACCAATTAAATATTTTCCATTCATGACAGGATTCACAGCCACACATGCGCTCTTCTGGAGAATACAGCATTAAATCCATTCCAACACACGGACAACTCAAGAACGCAGCTCTGCCCCAGAAGCCCTGGGATTGCACAACCCTGCTTGAGTTCGTTTGTGGCACCGAGTTTGTTCGTGCCTCACTGTGCAGACACAGGCAGCTCTGCTCACGCTGCAGCTGGACGGACCGGCGAGCTGAGACGCCACAGCACGCACTGCGGAGGAGTTCGTTTATTGTAAACAGTACAGAACTTGGGTTCTGCCAGAAAGCACAGCTGTCCTTTTGTTTTTGCTGAGCATTCAAAAGCACGTACCGGTAAGCACTATTCCAGGCTCCAGGTTCCTTCGCGAACACTTACAACCGCTTCAGAGCGGCCTGCCCCAGGCCCCGGCCGCAGCAGCTCACGCCGCCGTTTACGGCCCGGCCCCGCCTCGCCTCACCTCAGCCCCACCCGCGCCGGGCTGCGGCCTCACGGCCCTCAGGGCCCCGCCGCGCCTCCCCCGCACGGCCCCGCCGCGCGCAGCCGCTGACGGTGCTCTCGAGCTGCAGCCCCCAGGCCCGGCCCGGCCCGGCCCCGGGCCCCCCCTCTGCAGCCGACCCCCGCCCTCAGGGCAACGGCGGCACTCGGGGCGCTCCCCGCTCTCCCCTGCCCCGCCCCACAACCGCCCCCCGCCGGCTCCGCCGCCCCCCGCCGCCTCTCACCATGGTCGCGCCGCTGCCACGAGCCGCCCCCAGCAGCAACACCCCGCAGCGCCGCGCGCCGTCATGTGACTGCGCCGCCCGCGCCGCCCCGCCTCTCCGTCGCGCCGCCGCCTTTCCATTGGCTGGCGCCGAGGAAGTGCTTCTCTGCGGGCCGATTGGCGCGGGGGGCGATGATTGGCGGCGGGACGGGCCGGTCAGCTGGCGAGCCCGGTGGCGGGTCGGGAGCCGCGCGCGGCAGGCAGAGCGGGCGGGAACCGAGAGCGAGGCGGATGGAGCGCGGCGCGGTGCGGGCGCTGGCGGCACGGCTGGGGCTCGGCGAGCCGCGCGTCGTCAGGTACCGCGGCGCGGGGCCCGGGAGAGCCTACAGGGGTGGCGGGAGGAGCGTGCCCGTCCTGCCCTGGGCGCGGCACGCAGCCGAGTCGCCTACCGGGCAGGCCCCGGCCGGGCGCTCCGCTGCCGTCGCCACCTCCGCGTCAGCGTGGCGTTTTGCAGGAAAGCCGAGGAGTACCTGCGGCTGTCCCAGGTGAAGTGCACGGGGCTTATGACGCACGTGACCGCGACCGGCATCGCCGTGATGTGCCTGGAGCTGGCGGCCCGCTGCGCCAAGCGCCCCGCCGACAAGGTGAGCGCTGAGCGCCCGCTGCGCGGCCCCGCTGAAACCCAGCGCGCCTTGCGCGGATCTCAGAGCGGAATTCGCTGTAAAGTGGCGCGTGGCTTCTCCCCACTCTCTGGATACGATGTTGGCAAGGAGCCTTGCTAATTCCCGTGTTTTTTTCTTTATCTTTACAAGAGCTCCTTTATTAAGCTCTCCGGTTTGAACAAGACCGCGTACCAGAGCTCCATGAAGTCCTTGGAGTGTTTGCTGGGGGTGAACGCCCGGCTGGGAATGCGCGACCTGGCGGTGCAGTTCTGCTGCACGGAGGCGGTGAACGCGGCTTCGGAAATCCTGCAGAGGTGAGCAGCCCCGAGCCCCCGGGAAGGCTCCGCTCCTTACACGGGAGGAGCTGGCTGGGCAGAAGGGACAGGCAGCTGCCACTGAGGTACGGCGAGGTGAGTTCTTAGCGCTGACAGCTCAGACGTTTATCTAGGCACGTAAAACGCGTTAGAAAGACTTGGCCTGCGAATCGCAGTAAGTCGCTGCCCAAGTTCCAGTTCTTCAGCTCAGAGCAGTATGAAAAATGAAAGGACTTTTTGTCTGTGTATTTGCTGTAGCACTATAGTTAGCTGCTGCTCGTGGCACGGTTCAGAAGAAACAACCTTCCTGGAGAAGCGGATCTCTTACAATGCACGTTACCTGTTAAAACATTAGGTAGAGCACTTCAGTGGGGTTTCACCAGATTGAACTCAAACCTTGCTCGCCGTAAGATCTACTTTAACAAGAGCAATCAGTGAGAAGCTCTGGAGTGCTGTTACGCTGCTGAGCACGTTTAAATGCTGGTAGGGTTTCAGAGGATTCTGAATTGCAAGGTAGGGAACAAAGGCTGTGTGCACTTGTGGGTACTTTAAAGAAACAGCCCAGGGACAGGTGAACAATAAAAAGTTAAATTCTTCGCAATGCTGGACATCCCGTATGTCATCTGCCATATATTACACAGGTGAAGGTTTAAATATATATTAGAGGAATCCAAAATCTATGCTTCTACCCTCTATAATAGGACAGATCTGCGTAAAGATATCTTCATGTAATTTTTAGATGTAATTTTAAAGATAAAAGCGAGCATAGATGAGTGGCATATGAGAAGTTATACTGACATGCCTCGATAAGATCCCTACCTTAAAATACCTTCAACTCAAGAAGGTGATCCCAATTCCATTCTATTCCCTAGTCTCTTTTGCTCTTTTAAGCCATTAGCAACAGTTCGTGCTTGACTAGGTTACAAAGGACTGAGGTATCCACTATTTAACTGCTGAGTACCATGTGACAAATCAATTTCAAAAGTTTCATGTGAGGCAAATGCATTATACAACTATGACTCTGTTGTTCTTTAGATATGAGTCTAGCCTCCCTGAAGCACAGCAAATGGACCTCGATTTCTCAAAACCACTATTTACAACAGCTGCACTATTCACTGCATGCAGGTGAGTACAGCTTGAGGGGTCTTCTACAGGCTTAGATACCTAGTAAGACATCCAACAGAAATAGTGCATACAGCGTAAGCAGCTGATTGATTCAGCACAGCTGCAGGCTCTTTACTGGCACATTCTGCATCTCTGCTCCTGAAACTGGAGACATCCCTAGCATGTGAACCCTTTTACAGGGAAATCTCCAGCCTACGTTGCATTTGCATTCAGGGGGGAACAAGTGTATTACATCGAACGTACAGAAGAGGGTCTTGAATTATTTGTCCTAGAATAAATGAAATCTGTCTTACCTGGTGCATGATGGTTGAAGCAGATAATTCCATTTGGACATATTATCCCTGGCAGTAGCTGAAGAAGTCAGCCAAACCAGTATAACTGTAGAAATATTTTCAGATTTAACCAAGAACTTACTTCTCTTGTCAGCATGGATTTGAGCTGGGCATAAAGCAAGAAGTTCTGCATGGCTCTTGGTGAGATACTGCTCAAGGTGAAAGAATGGCTGCTGCTAGCTTGCCTCTGAGCACCTGCACCATCCCATCCTAATATTTGGGAGATGGATTTGTCTTAGCTTTAGCCCAGCATTACCTCAGGAGATAGGTGTTAGGAGAGCCTGATGCATACAGCACTTTGCTTCCATGTACGTGTTTTCCCTCTCAGTATTATGTTATGCCTTTTAACAGTCAACAACTCAGGTGTTGTGTAGTGTCATAGCTCTTGACAAGTGCAGCAGTTCCATTCAGCTCTTCACAAGAGTGGTATTTTGGCCTACTTCCCTTGAAACCTGTGAAGTACCTTTTCCTAATAGAATATCTCCTCATAATTTGAACTAACCATGGGCTTCCCTTCCTCACCCATCTTGACTCTTCCTTCCCAAAGGCAGTGTTGGTAGAGTAATAAATGTCATCTCACCTGAGTGATACTTGCAGGAGAGAGAAATTAATTTTAATTTTCTGTTATAGGTGTTTGAAGCTGAAAGTGGACAAAGCTAAGATGTTGGCTGTATCTGGAGTGAAAAAAGCAATATTTGATCGTCTGTGCAATCAGATGGAGAAGATAAGCCAGCAACTCAGCAGTATGTTTTTGGCCTTATCCTTATAATACAGCTAGCCCATCATGTAGCCTCACAGTGTCCCCATTCTTTTCTGCTGGTGATTTCATTCTGATCACTTTCTGCTATTTCCTTTCAGCCAAACCTGCCCACCATTCCAGCATTTCCCACAGTCCTGTTCCCAGTCACAGTCCTTGCTTCTGGGAAAGTCACAACAGTTTAGAAAATGTTAAGGCCAAAAATACTGCCCTCTTCTGTAGTGCTCACTGTTCCTTACATTTTCTGCTGCTGAAAGTTGTTCCCTCCTTCTCCCATACTACTAATGCATTTTGGATTCATCCTTACCTGCTTTCTTCATCCACTTAACACATCGACATAAAATGGAAATTAACATAAACATTTTGCTACCTCTGTTGCTTTGACTGATGCTTCTGTTTTCCTTACCTCCTCTGCAGAATTAACACGCAGCTAAGCCTTGATCTCCTAGTAGTAATTCAGCCATTACCTGACACCATGTCTCCACACGCAGCAGGCAGACATGAGACTCTTTCTCACCTACTGTTGAGTTTGCAGCTCTCTCCACTCTTTAGGGGAGGACAAAGATTGAAACATTTTCATTCTCACTCTCCCACTGACAGTATCCTTGCTTCACCTCATCTTCATATTTCACACCATGGTGTTTTCTAGAGCATGCTGCCTGAACCCAAACCAAAAGCTGCTGCTCTCTCTCTAGGCACGGAGCTGTCAATAGAGAGGTTATCCCACCACAAAAGCAGCTTCAAGGCAGGTGGGAGTTCCTTTATCAGGTTAGGTATAAATAGACAGCATGCTATGGGCATGTGTAATACAAAGCAGTTGTGCAAAGGGACAGAAGAGAGAAGAATTAATGGAGAATCCTTCATGAATAAACAAGAATGGTAGTGATATGGTTTTTGGTATGAACGTAGATGATCATTATGGTTACACATGCAGCAGCAGCATTATGTAAAGCAGCCAGCCAATCCTTGCATCCCCTGCAGGGTGCAGGCACCTCTGCACATACAGTTGGGTATCAGTCTTTAACAGAGAACCACTTTGACCAGGAAACAACACTTGCCTGCTGAGCTATTTTCCAGCCAGGTCAGTCAGTTAAGCCCATTCACTAACTGGCTGCACAACAGACAGCAACCTGGAAAGAAGAACACCTTTCAGAGGCAGGGCACTGTGGGAAGGCACCACTGCTGTGAAGAACTAGATGTAGAATAACATCATGGGGACCCCCACATCATTCAGAAGTAAAGCAGCTTAACTTTTTTCTTTTTAGAAGATGATATTCCATTAGCTGCAGAGACATCTGAAACCCTGCAGACTGACGTGGAACAGTGTGAGAAAGAAGGTAAGTTGTATTTAGCTATGAACTAAATTCAGATTACCGGAGTAGTTTGGGGTTTTGTTGCTGCTAAGTGGTATTTTAATTGTATAATAAGCAGTGAGAATTGCTTGACAGCAGCTTACACCATTCTGCAATCTGATATAGTATAAGGACTAATTAAACACAGCAAAAGGACAATGTTTATTATACTGACTGGTCCTAGTAGAGTTAAGGGCAACTCTTGCACTCAGACAGAAAAGTGAAAAGGTGTCCATCACAGGAGGGGGGCAGAGGAGGAAACCACAGTTAGGATAATGCAGTAATGGTCTCTGTACATGGACAGGCTGATCTCTCTACACTAGCTGGTTATTCCCAGCGACACATTGCTGGTGGTGGACCATCATGGACTTCCCCTTTTTTTTTTTAACATAGGTTCTGAAGATTATGATGATGAGATTCCATGTAAACAGCCAAAGACTGAAGCAAAGCAAGACTATGAAGAATGGAAAAGGAGAATCCTGGAAAGTGCTGCTAAGGCACAAGAGACAAATAATGGTACTGTTTCTATAGTGCCACCTTGTAACATCACTGCTGCTTGCTCGTAATGTTAACAGTCCTTTTGCTCTAACAATTCCTGTAGCATACAAGTGATGACTGGCTGGTATTCAGCTAATTTTATTTTTTTAGCTAGTTTTTAAATGTTATTTTTAGTAAATGACAATTGAGGTGATTTTTGGAATAACCATGTTTAATTATTTGCCAGGCTGGTACTTGAGCAGCTGTAGCATTATGTGGTAGGATAGCCTCATTTTTCTTGCTGCAAGAAGCAGGTGATGTTCCAATGCCATGTTAAATGTGAATAAATTATAAGTTACATGTCCTTGTGCCTCTGGCTGGAAGTAGTCAGTGAAACAAGTGGGAGCAGACTAACTGTGCCTTATTTAACAGCAAAAACAACAGATGAATTGAAGACTGATTATATTTTTTTAAACTGTCAAGTATTTAGTCACTGAACTGACTATAGTTTTTGTGCCTGTGTAGGACTGAAGTTTGTGTATGTAAGGTGACCCAGCTGTTCCAAGAAACAAAGATATCAGAGGGAAAAGCTTTGTATTAAGATATGCATTTTTATTTTTTTTTTGCATGCGCTTGTTGTATGTAAAACTTTTGGAGGGCAAAATAAGACAGAGGACATGTCTGTAGAAGATATCCAGGGAACAAGGATTTCAAACCTAATGGATCCTGGGAGACAGACTGTTTTTTGCATCTCAGGGTCATAAGCTTCAACTGAAGAGTGCCCTGACCCATAGGTCTTAGAGGCAACTTTTGTAATCCTATACTTTCATTCCACCTATTCAGACTAGGACTTAAAGTAACTATTTTTGAAAGAAAAATTACAACTTGTAGCATTCCAGGACTGGTGTTGCTATAATAAAGTCAAGCCAACTCTGCTGCCCACTTCTTGTTTTCTGTCTGAGTTGTACAAACAAGTTAACTTTCATAAATCATTTCAGAACAACCCAGAAACTCCTTAGTTATTTGTGTGAAGGAAAGGAAAATAACTCCTATCTGAGCATTTAGATTTGAAACATTGTCCCCATCTGAGCTTCTCAACAGTACTTTAATGGCCTGCCAAATATCTCACTGCTTTGCATGCTCCTTGCTTACCTGGGTGACACTGATGAAATGAGGGATACAGATAGCTGATTCCTGCTTTAGCTATTACCTTATGGGGACACTTTTTTTTTTTTCCATACTCACAGTTCCAGTGTCTTGCAGACCATGTGTAGAGTGTCCTTTCAGCTTTCTGTAGATCATACAGGACATTACAAAATATCCCATGAGGCTGCAGAGATGGTTTTCATTGTAGTGCAGAATTACATGGCTACAGAAGCTGAAGAGATTTCTGTTAAGAACTAAATAGCGAGCCAGATGCATCCTCTCTTTGTAGAAGATGGAGAGGAAATATAAGACAGCAGAGAACATCTATGTATAATACCCTCTTACAAAAATAGAGGAAGTAGTACACAGTAAGTGGTAAATTGAAGCTTACTAGCCGCTTACCTTTCACTGCATCTCACACTGCAACTGAAGCATAAAAAAAGAAATAAATTCTCACCACCTTTAAATGGCAAAAGCCAATTTCATACCCGATGAGAGTCCTGAAACATAACAGTAAATTTATTGTGGAATGGACTCCAAACAAATGCCTGGTGTGCAGAGAAAAATCTTAGTTAATCAACTCCCAGTACAAGCTGTTACAAAACATCTGCTATTAATATCTAACATGTGGCAGAGGGCAGAGGGGTGAGATTAACATTCTGTGAGACCTAATCAAAGATGCTTTCACATTTCTTTGTTTTTTAAACCAAAATGGAGGAATGGGCCTGTTTATCATGTAATTTATTAGTATTAGTTCAGAAATACACAGACCGAAGAATACAATCACATTTAGCATGCAGAACTGCTGTGGAAGGAAAATATGAACCAAAGTGGGCCTTCACAGAAGGTGATACAGTGTAAAGACTACTTCACTAGATTTTAATCATTTTTCACTGTCTTGATACTGGAAATACTGCACAAGTCCAGAATCCAGGAATTAGAAAAAGTGGGAAGCACTATAATGGAAAAAAAAGATAACTAGGCTAGGGTAAGGCATTCTTAAAATCCTCTTTATTAGCAACCAACACTTTTGCTAATTCAAGGGATATGGAAGTCCATAAAGTCAGTGGAAGCTTGGCTTGGGCTAGATGCCTTTCCCAAAACTAGCTTTCCAGCAAAAACAGAAACTATCACTATTAAAGAGCCTATTCAGCTTACATCTAGAACAGGAATGAATGAAACCATAGGTTTAATAAATAATGTTACACTTTTAGCTGAGAAATTTTAAGTGGCTTCAGTTCTTTAGACATTACAGACAGTATTGTGAAGAAAAAGTCTTAATGTTTGAGAGCAAATTGGGGAAGAAAGGGTTTCAACCTCCCAAGTGAGCCAAAGGCAGAGTCTGGCAATACAGCATGTCTCTGGAACTGAACAGCATTAGAATGTGTTTTGCATAGCAACTTTACAGATCAACAATTTTAATGCAGTTTAAAAGGAGAAAAATTTTCAAAATAAAACTTAGAAAACTAAGGGTTGCAGTCACACCCAATGAAAAGCATTTACACATTTTTTCATCACTATGTACAACTAAAAACTTGTAGGAACAAAACAAGGCATATTCTGCTTTTGTAAGTTATTTCAGTGCCTCTGCTTTGAGACATTTTAGCAACCTAAGCACTAACACACAATATCTGAGAAAGACAGATGCAAAACTTGATGTTATATATGGGATAGAAATTATTGAAGATACTGAGTTCTTCTCCTATGGTTTCACATCCATCCTCAAGTGTGGTAGTTGTTTGCTTCACACAACCTTACACAAGCTTGACAGACATACTCTGAAATCTCTTCAGTCTGTTAGCAGCAGCCACCACATAGAAATGTTTCTGTGAACAAAACAGAACAGTCCAAGTATCAGTGTAACTGAGGTAAAGGACTTTCTGTGGCCAACACAGACTTTCCTTCAGCAAGAAAAGACAATCCATTTACCCAAAGGTCCTCGTAGATACTAAGCTGAACATGAGTCAGCAACATGCCCTTGCCAAAAAAGCAGCTAATGGTATCCCAGGTTGTGTTAAAGTATTGTGAGCAGTTCAAGGAAGGTGATCCTCAGCACTGGTGAAGCCACAGCTGTAGCACTGTGTCCAGTTCTGGGCTCCACAGTTCAGAGACCTAAAACTATCAGTGAGAGTCCAATAAATGGCCCATAAGATGAGTAAGGGACTGGAGTCTCTCCTATGAGGACAGGCTTAGAGATCTGGGACTGTTCTGCCTGGAGGAGAGAAAGCTCAGGGGAATCTTAACAGTATCTATAAATACTTGAAGGGAGAGTGCAAAAAAGGATGTAGCCAGGCTCTTTTCAGTGTTGACAGAACAAGAGGCAATTGGCAAAAAACTGAAACAGCAGGTTCAGTCTGAAAACTGAACCCTTTTCAGAAAACCCTTTTCTACTGTGAGGGTGACTGAGCAATAGAACAGGTTGCAGAGAGGATGCCTCCCTCCTTCAAGTTACTAAGAAGCCACCTGGATGTGGTCCTAGGCAACCTGTTCCAGGTGGCCCTGCTTGAGCAAGGGGGCTGGACACGAGGTACCAGCCAACATCAGCCATTCTGTGATTCTGTGAAAACAATACAGGGTTAGAAAACAATCACCATCTGAGCCTCAGATAAATCAGCTCACTTAAAGCAAGAGACTTTCTTTCTACAGCTCTCAAAGTCTTAGTTTCATGTACTATGACAACTGACATCCCTCCTTCACAGAAATGCCAAATAAAGCTAAACAAAAGTCTGAGGAAAGACTGATCAGCTTTCAGTGCTTGTCTTTGCACTACAGGGAATGTGGTTACCTATGGACACAGCATGGTTACCTATGTAACAGGCACTGGCTGCAGCAGTTTTGGTCTCTGTATACAGGCCTCAGCGCAAAGCAAAAAAATTACCTGCCACGAGCTGAATTCTAAGAATCCTGAAGGATGATGCTGGAATCCTGCCTGTAGGAGGTAATGCAATGCTTTGCACTGGGAAACCACTGATTACTGCAGAAAAGAAAGCTAGTACTGCGAACTGCACTAGTAGGAGTTATAGTGTTATGTCTCAGATGACGTGTTTTTTAAAACACAAACGCAAAAGCGTGAAACAGCTCGAGTCAGAGTTGAGAAGGTATAAGATTCAACTGCTTGATAAGGAATTACAGCTCACCAGTGACAGGCCAGAAGGAGATTGACCTGAGTTTTCTTCACATTTTCTCCACTGCTTATTTGTAAAGGATGACTGCGTTCACCTTTCAGGATCAATTATTTACAAACCAATAGATATTCCAGTAGAAATTCTTATCTATCACTTCACACACAATTTAGTTCTGAAAAATCATGGGCTTATCAGAAATGTTCTGAGGAGTTCTCTGGATGTGTTTAAGCCTATTTTTTTTTCTCTCCCAGACTTCTACTCACTGCAGTGGGAAACAAAACCACCTTACATCATATCCCAAACATACAGTGACAAAAGAACAACACAACTGTTGTCAATGCACAAGTGTCTCCATTATGAGAAGAAAACACATTTAGAGTAAGCTAAATAGCATTTGAAGCCCCTGAACTTGTGAAGAAAAAAACTGTAAAACTTTAAATACCAAACTGAAGAATTCCTAAACTCATGTTTACAAGAATTTAGTGAAAATGAGCCAACATTCAAAAAAGCAGGCCCTGCCTGTGTTGAGCTGATTTTCCCTCTGGTGGTAGTTTTTCCAGGCTAATTACCTTCCATTTTCTCTGAGCTATGTAACTTTGCAGCAACAACTGGGACTTCAGGCGAAGCTTGTACTTCTTGGCTTTGGCAGGCAGATTGTTCAACCACTCATGCTTCAGACACTGTGTTGCACTCATCCGGCAGCTGCGGGAAAAAAAAACCTACCATGTAAGCATAGCCACCCCTCTTGCCATTTTATCTGAATCTTGGGCTCCTCAATCTACAGATTAAATAAATGTTTGCTTTAAATAAACCAATGCAAGTGAGTGGAAAGGCTTCCTGAGATGCTACTCATCCCAGCGCATAGAATCCTAACAACATCCTGCACTCTCCAGTGTAAGGGGTGAGTGGTGCGAAAAGTTGCTGAAGGGGTGTGCAGTGAGTTGATTGTCCTGTGCTGAAATATTTTATTTCGCCTTTTTTGGATTTTGTTTTGAAGCAGCAGCTGTACAGGTTCATCAGTTTATGTCAAATTTTGTTATGCGAATCAAGAACCACTGAGAGAATCACTGCGCGAAGAAAAATACTTGTGGTGCCATCTGTCCTGAGAGCGCAGGCTTATTCTGTGCCTCATATTTAAAAAGCACAAACGTCCATTCATCCTAAACTTAGGTCAAGCTAAGCATACATTGTACTCTGATATTCAACAATGGCCCCAAACGTGCAAACCTATCCAAAAGCCTTGAGAAATAGAGAAAATCTTGTGAGGGAGGTAGGGAGACAAGATTAAAAAAAAAAAGTTTAATTTGCTTTTGAAAAATGCAAACCCTATGACTTATGGCTCAAAATGTAATTAGCACTATAACCGATTTGTCTGATTTAGGTAATGATCTGGAAGATGTTAATATTCTAAACGCTCCTTGAAATTCCCCTTGAACACACAATCTGCTTTACTGTGTGCATCGTTTCCTGTTTTGATTAGTTTTGTATTGCTACTCAGCAAGACAAAAAGATTTTCTACCCACTTACCCCAACCCCACAGCCATTTTCTGACATGAGTATTACTCTCATTCTTCTGTCATTTCATACATACAATCACTTTTTGTTTTACTTGATCCCAAAATGAGAAGCCACATGCAGAGTTAAGCCCTAAATGCTTCTTAATAGCTACCAAATGCATCTAGACCACTTTAGAAGAAAACCATGCACGTTTTCACAGCTGCAGCTTCTATTTATCCTCTGTGGCATTCAAGAAACTTTTTTTTTCCCCCCCCACAATTTATGACAGGGCTTGTAAGAATTCAAAGTAACAAAAGAAATAGCTTTTATGCAGAGAAGGAATATTAAAGACAGATTTCTACACAGCAAATCCTTCCAGATTTCCCCTCTCCTACCTCTGAGGAACCGTCCAGTAGGCACAGAAACAGCAAAAGAAAATGTCACATAATAAGTTCTCATTGTTGGTTGTAATTCAGTGAGCTAGAAGGAAATAAATGTTATTAGGTGCTACTGTCCTCATGATCAGAGAGGGAGGTACCTTTTCTCTTTCACGAGTAGTCTGGAAATAAAGTCTTTTGCTTCCTCTGATAGCTGTTCAAAAGCTTCTGCATCAAAATCCCAGTTGCAATTGACTACATAATTCATCGTCTCCGCATCAGTTTCTCCCAGGAATGGGGATAGGCCACTAAGCCTTAAAAAAAGAGAGCGGAGGGGGAGATAAGTAGTTATATGCAAGATGAATTTCTCCTCCCTTGAATCTTCTGCTTTATAATTTTGACTAATTTTTCAAGAGGAAGGGTTCTCAGACGAGGGGCCCTACTTCTCAGTCCCTGCCAGGAACTGTATCGTTAATGTTACTGCCTAGCAGCTCACTAGCTAAGTCAGAGAGCACCATTAATGGATCCCTAAGAAAATAAATTCAGCAGGAATCTCAGTACATATTTCAGTGCTTTCCCAACTAGGAAAGCTAGGAGGGCTCAAGAGCTTTCCTAAACCAAAGCCTATAACCGAGTTTGGCTTGAATTAAACTGGTTTCTGAACAACAGAATATTGTTTTCAATTAGCCTCCAGGCTCAGATTTATTGTTTCAATAATTCATTACTTCATTCAGTTACTTTTTGGCTAACAAGTTGAAACCATTTATTCCATTCACAGAAAGCATCTGTGAAAAATTCTGAGACACAGAGTCAGCTCATCAGAGCCTTCCACGGCCATCCTGCCCTTGTCAGAAAAACGTTTTCCTCCCATTTGTGACATGACCTGTGGCCTTGCCCTTAACATTAATTCCTCTGGGAAGGAGGAGGCAGACCAAGTCCAAGCTAATAAAATATCAGACTGCAAATTTGAAAATTAATCTAAATCCTCAAGAATGCAATCAAAATGGAAATTCTGACATGCTTTGGGCCACTTTTCTGAGAAATCACAACATGATCCACTTTAACCACTTTAACTTGCTAAATAAGGTGGGGTAAAGAAGAACACATACATATTTATCAAAAGGGCTATTTGTTGTTCAGAGACTTAACCCCAACAGTGAGGTACCTTCACATTAAAGGTCTGTGGCTCAGAGTTTTTTGTTTGTTTTTAACAGCATGAGTTAGGAGGGGTCCCATGCTGATGGGCTCAGCGTCTGCCACGCTCATGTTCTGCAGATACCCTCCATTGGTCTGTTCTTATAGAGCCTTTGGTGCCATTGTCACAACCTCTCATAGGCTTACTTACAACATGTACGTGATGACACCTACGCTCCACATGTCTGTTGGGTAGGAAACAAAGTCATAGTTCACCACTTCAGGAGCCAAGAACTCTGGAGTTCCAAAATTAACCTTCAGTTTTTCACGAGGTTTGTACCTTTAATAGAAAGAGACAGGTGTCAATGCTGAGAGCAGACAAATATCTCATCTGTAGAAATCAATGCGTGGTAAAAAACAAACAAACAAACAAAAAAAATAACAAACAGCAAGCATAGCAGAGTCACCAAGACAACCAGGACAGCATTAAGGTCCTTTTTAAGACCTTGAGGATAAATAAGTGAATTCTGCTGTGACTGCAGGTATTAGACCATCAGTTATCCACTTGTCAGAGTAAAACCAGAAAAAAAGACCAAGGGCAATAAAACTTGCAAAGAGCTCTGTCACAGAATGACAGAAGCTATGCTCTCTGCCAGGTTCCACCTTTCCAGCAGGTGCTGTCCAACATAAAACAAACAAACCTGTTTCCATTAAAACAGGTTTGGAGAGCATTTGCTATGCAGGATATGCCCAGCTACATCTTAGGTTAAAGGTCTGCATAGCAGATACAAGCAAAACATAACTGCTAAGGTTGGACTCTGAAGAGGATTATTTGGGCTTGGTAACATGTAAAACAGATCCATGTAGGGACAACGTGATTCTGTTTTATTGCTTAAAAATAAAGGGTACATATACTGAACCAGTAATAAATTTCATTGATGCCAACGGGAGTTATATCTAAGTACTCAGACAAAAAACAAAGCATTGCTTTTACATCTCAGTTTCTTTGAAGATCTTGTTTTAAATTATGATTTAGTAAAAAAAATTACATCTTTACCTTCCATGTTTACCTCCTTTACATAAATAAATTAGCCTCAGTACATCCATCTGTTTTCATAAAATACTTCTAAAAGAAGAGTTCTTGGATAGATACCAGAATTTGATACATACATATGTCTTGACACATATGCATGTATATACCAGGTCCTGACTTAACAAGATCCTCAAAGGGTTTCGAAAAGAAATAAAGAAATGTTTTTATAGTTATACCAACAGGAGTCAATTCTTTCAATTCCAGAGGAACTGACTCATGTTCCCAGAGCTCTCCTCTAAAAAACTCAAGCAAGCAAAGTAAAAGAACAGTGAAAAGCCTCTGTTTCTCTGAGGGCTTTATGTTTCACATGGGATGTCCTTCATGGAGTCCCTAGAGTAAAAGCTTTAGAAGGGGAATCATTTTGAGACAATTAGAACAGCAGTATATTGTTATTCAACAGAAACTCTACTTGAAAAAGTAATGAGATGATTAATGCATACAGCAGAGAACTCATGCCTGTAGCAGCATAGTATTTAGCTCATTCACATTTCAGAATCACCTTGGAGCCACTAAATGCGTAAAAAATATAATAAGAACTACTAACAGCATAATTCAGTGGGCTTTTTCTTTTTAAATAAATTCATGACTGAACACTTACCTCCTTGCTAATCCAAAGTCAATAATTTTGATCTGGTTCCCTGTGCGATTTACACATAATATGTTTTCAGGCTACAAAAAGACAAGAGTTTTTTCAGTTAAATGTATGACTGAAACACAGATCTACCAAGAATAAGGAAAATATCTCAGAGATTGTAGTCATAATTTTTAGGATGATTCTTTTCCTTCTATTCCTCTTAAGGGAGATAAGGATTTGGCTGGCATATGAGTTAGTGACAGGTTTAGTTTTTATCAGTGTGTTGTACACACTATTCCTATACTGAATATAAATAGATTTTGAAATGGGAAGCTTCCCCTCCATGTACAACGACCTGGTCAATCTGATGGTTATGGTTTACTCCCGGAATTTATAAAAGTAGCTCCATAAAAGTCACAAGAAGCATATCAAATGCACCCTCTGTTTCGTCCATGAAGACAGAGAAGAAGTCTTCTTTGTTTTGTTTTTGTTACTGTTTTCCATTTGTTTGCTTTTTTCCCCCAGTGTGACTGCTTTTCAAAGGAGACAGTGACTTTCCACACTTACAACTGCAGAGCTTTCTATAGGCCAACAAGGTCTAATATCACTTGCATAAGGCACTATATAAACAAGAAAAATACTATCTGTTTTCACCCAAATCAGTTAAGGAATCACGCAGTTCAGATCCAGGCAGTAAGAAGTACAAACAATAGGAAGAAGACTGAGAAGATGTTTGGATAGAGTTATAGGTGGAGGAAGAGTGAAGACTGGAAGCATTTCTAAGTATTTCTGTCCAAAGATATTTGGGGGTTGTTTTTTTTGTTTTGTTTATTGTTGTTGGGTTTTGTTTGTTTTTAAAGAAGAACAGAAAGTCCTCATTTAATTTCACACAATGAAAAGTTTCTGATTTAACAGCAGAAAAAAGTGCAGAAACTTGTTATTTTGTTATTGTATGGAAGCTACTAAATAGACCTTGAAAAAAATAATTAATCTCCAGAACTTCACTTACTGTGGCTACTGAATTAAGAAAGTCAATTTCTTTATGAGATTAAGTGAATGAAATAAGAAATAATTGTGATTACAGACTGTAGTGGTGCAAACCACAACATCACTAATGGATATCACTGACCTTCAGATCTAAATGGAGAATATAATGCTGGTGCAAGTAATGGACTCCTTCACAAATTTGTTTGGTAAATAAGATTGCATCCAACTCTGTTAGATTGTAGTTTTCATCTGTGATCCGGTCAAATAATTCACCACCATCCAGACTAAAATTTTAACATAGAGAAGCATTTTAAATACACTAAAATTCCTCATGAAGTTAATTTATTTCCAAGTTGGAAACTTAGTTTCTAATTTAGCACAGGTTCTAACAACACAACCAGTATAAATCACATTTACAGACTAAATGACTTCAAGAAACTTATTTCTGAGTATGAAATCAAGTATCATTCTAGAGTGCCTTCCACATTGGAAGACTTTTTGCTAACATTTGGAAGGGGAGTAGCAGGAGAGAATCAAAACCTAAATTCAAAGCCACACAAACTGGACACCCAATGGGGACCAAGAGAACCTATAGAATGTACCAAGGTATCTATTATTATCCTCTTATTAGCTTAGAGAAATTAACTCTTCAAGCTATACAATGTGATGAACTTCTAAAACTGAAAGCCGTATTAACTGAGCTGACAACAGAAAATTCTGCACACAAAAAAAATAATAGAATATTACATCAGACACACAGATCTGACAAGGTTATGCAGGGTAAAAATTACAATTATTTAAATAATTTTAAAATCTCTTGTATTTATTTTTGCTATTTCGTGTCCTCTTTTCTTTCACATCATTAACAATTTGTTTTGTAATGGAAACTCAGTTTCAAAAAAACCCAACAGGCACACTTTAAGTAATCACTCTTTTGTCATTTCTGTATTCTGTACTCTCACATTTACGTTTTATCTGAGGTTTTACTTACCCCAAACACTTGTATGTAATTCGGTAGCTAGAGACAATGTTGGGGCCTCTGAGTTAAACTCAAATGAAAGATGAACCATAACAAAAATCTGTTCATTAACTGTCTTGTAATTAGCTTCATATGCTTGAAGATAACTACCTTCCTTAGCATCTGCTTAAACTGCAATCTTGCTAAGTATGTATTTTTTAATGTGAAGAAGTTGCCTTTAAAAATGTGTATTTTCCACTCTCATAGGCTGGCAAGCCACTCAAGTCTTTTTCATACCTCAGAGTTATTGTTCTCCATTTCTTTTAGTGACCAAAGCAAACCCCAAAATCCAACAGTTCCTGAAATCATTTAAACTTACTATTCCATGATCAAAGTTATATTATTTTTGGCTTCAAAGGCATCATAAAGCTGAATCAAATTCACGTGATTTAATTGGTTCATGATGTTAATTTCATTTTTTACTTCCTCCTGAAAAAATAACGAATTAACAAAAACATGAGCAAATACACTCCTTAAATGCCAATATATTTGAATACAACAATTTAAAACCTTATAGCAGCTATACCACAGGTTTCATGCGAACAAATGGCTTAATCACAAACACTGGAAATGACCAACAGTCACACGAAGCCCAAGCTACTACTTTATAAGACAAGTTTTAATATTTGGTACTGTGTAAGGAGAAGTTGACTCCCATGGAGTGGCTCAGGGAAGAGGTGTTAAAATGAATGCAATACACCTGGTTTACAGCATACACTCATTTAGTTTAACAGGAACATAGTTACCTTTTCTTTTGCTCCTTTCACTTTAATGATTTTGGCTGCCAAATTGAGACCAGTTGATACTTCTGTGCACTTATGAACTTGCCCAAAACGCCCCCTGTTGATACCAAACAAAAATTGGGAAAACAACGCAGCTCACCACAGAAATTTTTCAAACTATTCTTATCTTTGATTAAAAATAGCCCAGTACAAAATGAACAGAATCAGGTGGCCAGCAGCATCAATCTCCTCTTTCTCTCAGCTTACGAAGGATTAGTTTTATCTTTCCAGCCAGTTGTTCAACACTTACATTAAAATATTATCCCCTTCGTATTAATACATTTCACTGTGGTATGATGACCTGATGATATTCTTTTTCAGTTTTGTAACTGTACCCACTTGCTGTCCTTCAGTGACGTGTTAGTGGGCATATTAACAAGGATATTTCTGTCTTGATCTCATAACTCTTAAAATGACTAACACCAGTAACTGTAGCCACTCCACAAACCACACTTCTTGCACGTTGCAAATTCTCCCCCATGTCACCCAGATACAGTAATGCCCCTCGGGATGATTTCTAAACATCATCTTCTCTGCTATTGCATCATCAGGCCTATACTTCGGCCATATTCATACTTGGATTAGTCTGTAAATCAAACCTTCTTGTTAGATAAGTAAGTATACAAGAATACAAAGGCTGAAGCAGCTGTAGGCTTTCCATGAGCGAAGAGTAAATGCAAGGTCAACAAAATTATAATTTTTCCCCTTAGCTTTCTTTAACATGAAGTTCAGCATGGAATAAAGATTTTGGAAGCTGCCTGACCCCTAATGGGCTTTGCTGACTTCAAATGCTCTGAATCTGACTGGAGATTATAGGTTTTTCTCAAGACTCCAGCTGTAGCCAAGATTATTACCACAAATGCAAATAGTATCTAAGAGTACAGTCAGGAGTCTGAAAATGGAACTGAGGCAGAAGCCAGTAATGTAAGGGACTTAGAGGTGCCCCACAGACAGGTTCATAAAAAGGCAACTGTGGGAGCCCAGGAAGACTGGAGGACGAGGAGAGATGAATGATCTGACATGCTATCTGCATTCTCTCTCCTTGCTTCACTATTGTAGGCCAAGTTTACTCTCTTCTTGCTCTGGTTTCAGTTCCAACCAACTTCTACAAAGCTTAAAGGGCTAAGAATGGTATAGAAAGTAACATTATCAAAATAGAAGGGAAAGTATTCATAAGATACATGAAAAATAGTTACATAAGATACATTTGAATCCCCTTTTGCTCCACGCAGAACTGTAAATTAAAGAAGTAAGCTGGTATCCATCACTCCCCATGCTGCTGGGAGAGAGGGCTGAGCATTCTGATCCATTAAGCAACTGCTCTGGCTGCAGTGGGCTTGCACATGCCTCACTCATACACATCCTGGAGCTATCTGAAGAAGATTACTAGTTTCCAAGCTAACTGCATTTCTTCACAATCAGCTACCACCCGCAATACAGCAAGAGGGGGCAGAGAGACTTACCCTCCAAGGACTTCATGATGACACACAGAGTAGCACGTTGTCACCTCTGTTAGCTTGACACTCACTACACGATGTTCAAAAGGAGCTGGGGGAGAAGGGCTGTCATCTAAAGAGGTGAAAACCTGGTCATTGAGACATTTCTCCCTAGTCACTGAAGCTGCATTGCAGCTTCACCTCCCTCACACCAATACTCTCAGTCCATAGGGCATGCACGTCACTTCATTTTGTTTGCTCAGTATAATGAGAAGTCTCAACTGCCTTTAATTTTCCTGGTACCTACCTTCTCCTGGAATTCAGACAACCACTGAAGTATCTACAAACATCAAGCATGCAGTTCTTTTACTATTTTTAGAGTGAAGTGCAAGTAAAATACCAGAACCCATGGAATTATTTGCTCATTTTAAATACAAATCAGTTGAGTACACACAATTACTTGGATTTTCATTAAAAAAATAAAAATAAATGG
The DNA here is from genome assembly GCF_002078875.1 of Numida meleagris. Taxonomy (NCBI): domain Eukaryota; kingdom Metazoa; phylum Chordata; class Aves; order Galliformes; family Numididae; genus Numida; species Numida meleagris. The sequence goes on along the minus strand of NC_034418.1, from coordinate 7,332,407 downwards.
GATTTTAAAAAATAGATTATTTCTAGATGGTGGTAAAGGAGATGCTGAAAATATTCAAAATCTCTCTGCTGCTTCAAGTACAGACTTCCACTGTTAGCAGCCTTCTAGAGATGACAGATGAAGGCCCGTAACTGAGGATAGGATCCCACTTCCTAGCTCTCAGCTCTGTCTTTTTAACACAGCAATGCTGAAAGAGTCCAGTGAGGTTAACATTTTACCTTATGCATTAACAAAAGAGGTCACTCCACAGAAATATCTGGAAGTTTCAAAAAAATTATACTTGACCTTTTCATTTTGATAAGCTAACTGGGAAAAGCAGCATAAATACACAACAGTGATAAACGATGTCAGCATAGATATAAAATCAAGAAGTTTCTACTAGCAACACCTTGTTTTACTAGCAACATCCCAGTACTGTAAACATTTAAACGATTAAGTTTAATCAGTTCCTCAGAGATAATTTAACTATTATGCACTGAATATCTTAAGCTCTTCTAGGGTAAAGCTTTCACCACCCACTCATTCAAAGTAATTTTACAGTTAAACTCCAGAGATCTTGAGGTGCAATTTAACATGTATACAATTCATTTTCCTGCCACCACTGCTGAGAGCACCAGATCCAGATCAGGACATCTACCCATACATTTACATTCTGGGAATTACACATCTGCTGCCCGTAGAGAGTACTGCCTGAAACAATACAAATGATTGCACAATAATTGCGAAGAGATCTGTGGCCAACAGGACAAAGACCAAGCAAAGAACTCCTCCTGCAGTATTCTGCTGTTCTCTTCAGTCCATAGTTGCAGAAGCATATCTAGTTTATTTATTCTACCTTAACGAATAAGTGTTATATCTGAAGGAATGGATTTTGTCAATATTACTTCTTCAGTAGAAATATACTTTCCGGTACATTTTATTTGAAAGGACATTTTTACCCCAAAACATCTTTTAGAAGGAAAAGTACTATTAACATAAACTGTACTAACGTTATTTCTCTTGTTTTTGATCATCAGACATATCTGTGGTGTTTAGGTAAATACTCTCAAGCATAGGACACAGGTAGTGTAGTGTGCACTATTCCAGCTATTAGTTTATATACAATACACATGGGCAGCACAAACTCAGTGTAAAAGTTTCCAAAATTAAGTACGAGCAGCTTACCAATGATCACCTCATCCTGTGCAGAAAGCTCTTTGCTAGCTTCCAACGACTTAGCGCTCTCCGTTGCTGTTCCTGCACACTGACCCACATCCTTCTCACTTCCCACTGAACAGAGGGGCTCAGACTCCCTCCTCTCAGAGTTTGTAACTGCCAAAGAATCTTCTACTTTTACTGTTCCTTGATGGATTTTGACTTGTATTCCCAGATCTTTCTTTGGTTCCATTGCAGTGGTACTCCGTGGAACTATGGGCTTGCATTTTAATTCTGACTTTTCTTCAGCCTTTTTACTTGGCTTGGGCTTGTTCAGTAATGGCTGTTGCTTCCCTGTTTTTGGTGCAAGTTCACCTTGCTTCTTGTTCCCTTTCACTTCTTGATTTGATTCAGTGCTGATGTTCTTAGGAGTCTGTTCAAGTTTGGATTTTCCAGGCAGCTGTTTATATCCTTCCACTTCTGATGATAAAGAGGATGGGGATTTTGCTTTGGCATTTTTATGTCTGTGATCATTTGAGTTTCTTGTCATCTCAATCTTTTCTCTCACTTCAGTCACGTGAACATCAACGGCTATCCTGCAGAGCAAGCAGTTGACATTTCACGTAGATACCTAGACTTTCTTTCACAACTTAAAATGCAGATTTCTATAGTATTAAAGAAATTTAATTATATCAATCCTCTTAGGAAATACAACACTAAGGGGAAAGCACAAAAAAACATGCAGATACTTCTTCTGCATCCTCGTTTGCCTCACCTGAGCAGAACATCTCTCACAAACTCTAAAGTGCTAACCTCACCATCTGAAAGCTCATTCAACTTTTTGCAACTATTACAGTTGGTCTAATAAGATATCATGCCTCTGGGCAGAGAGGTGGTAGAGATTGTCTTCACCAATTACAGGCTCAGCATCCAAACATCCAACTGCTCATCCAGCTCTACAAATCTCAGTGTTTGCATCCATCCCACTCCTCTCCAACTGGCTGGCCTGCACACTCACACGTTTGTGTCTTATGGGATAGCATTCTTTCCACAGCTTTCTGTTAAAAACGTAACTTTCATAACTCTCTCACCCCATTAATATTATTCTCCCTAGCATTCCAGCTACCAAAAAACTTGAAGTATTTCCCTCATTTCCCAGAAGTTATCGCCTCTTTCAGAGGAGCTACCTCATTACAAAATATACAAAAGAAATTGCTTCCACTTTTGCATAACAGAAGTCTGAAGTTTCTCAGTTTTAGCACCGCTAAGGGCTGCTGCTTTGTGCTACAAATTTAAATTGCACCAGGAGCAAGCTATTTAGAGCACTGAACACTGCTCCTAGAAAACACTTCCACTGCTATCTAGACAAGCCTGAACTCGAGAGGACTCTTGGGCACATCTCCAAACAGGAGAACACAATGTTCTTTTGACACTTCTGAATGGGCTTACAGACTTCATTAAAAGTAGCATGCATTTTGAAGATGCATTTACTACATTCATGACTTCACACACAAGCATAATAGGGACCTTGTTTAGCAGTGGTGTGTTTTCTCCAGGATTTACTTTAGGTTCTGCCTTCTGGTTTTCTGTTGGCTTCCCAACGCTCTACACCAAACTCTTAGGTACCCACATACCCCCTCCATCCAAACCACTCAGCTGCTCCAAAAGCTGCTGTCTGTGTGCAAGTTCACTCCTGCCATATCACGTTTAACCAGAACCAAACACCATGGGGATAACAGCAACTGTCCATCAGCTTCTTCACAAACACCTTGAGCCAGCCTCAACGTGGGAGCCTCCAAGGCAGCACGGACCCAGCTCTGCTTATTGAAGCCTCATGAGCCAAAGGCAAAACACAGGGAGGTCTCCTGCTTCTTAGTGCTATTACAACAACGGATTTGGAGATATCAGTGTCTATGAGCTGTACACAATTTACTCCTGAGTGCTGGAGAAGAGGCCATGATGCTGGAAACTACAAATTAAAATACATACACACAGAAGTAGCATCACATTCTCGTCTGGGCTTCAGACATTAATTTGCACTGGGGTGCTCCAAAAGTAACGCCTCCCATTTTATTGTGTTGGTCCATGATGCCAGAGGCAGATGTTGGTGGCACAGCACTAGAGGCTGAACTTTCCCACCAGTGTTTCCTTAGACTTTTTTGCTGTGCAACAGATGGCAGTAGAAGGGCAGTCTGATAAAATGGCATCTGACATGGAAGTGCAGATGAAGCAAAGGTGTGTCACTGAATTCCTCCAAGTGGAAAAAATGGCACCCACTGACATTCATCAACGCTTGCTGAACGTTTATGGAGACCAAACAGTGGGTGTGAGCATAGTGAGGTGGTGGGTTGTACATTTCAGCAGAGGCAACAGGGGGTCATGGGTCAACTCCGCAGGTGCAGGTTTTTTTTTTTATTATCTTTTTTTTTTTTTTTTTTTAAAGAAAAGAAGAACAGCATGCAGGCTATTATTAATCTCTAGCAAAAACGCATAGTTCACCATGGTGACTACATGGAAAAACAGAGTTTTGTAGCTGAGAATTTGTTCTATCAAATAGAGTTATTGTGCTCTTTGTAGCTGTTGTTTCTGTGGAAACAAATAGGAGACATTACTTTCAGAGTAACCAACGTAAATGCTAGTAATAGTGTAACTGGACACACAGTAATATAGGTGTACACTTATGCACATGTGAATGTGTATACCATTCATGCCTACACATATGTATTTGCCAGCCGCAACATGGAAGGCATGACACTTAAAATTTGTCACAGAATTGGCATCTGTTGAGGTTTGGTTTTGAGTGTTTGGTTTTTAATAGAATTAAAATCAAATTGTGAATAAATAATTGAAAAGGAAAAGGATTGTTAAAGACATGTTACAAAGTACTTAACTACAGATGAGACTGTTAGAATTTAAAAAATGAATAATCTGGTCATATCTTTAGGTGACCAAGGCATGAAAAAAAAGCTTTGAAAACCACTGAGGACATCAAATGAAACAAATACTTCAGTTTTATCATATACAAGTAAGCATTTCTAATTCCTTTCAGCCCCATGTTTATAGAAACAGGAGCTGGAAAAGAGTGGTTTATAAAGGTCCACCTACTTGAGCTACAGAAGGGCAGTCACATTCCTCTAATACTCAGTAGCCCATCACATCAAACCTCCCACATATCTAGCCCTCTAACTTACTGACTTCAGAAAAACATTACAAGGGGTTTTTGGTACTTTGAGTTTTCTGCCTTAACCATTTATAAGGTTCCACTGTCCCTTTCCCAGCATGGCCATTTTTCCCCGGATCATGCCTAAGCAGGAGCTGACTCCTTTAATATTCTGTTTTGTTTTTCTTTCTTTTTTTTTTTTTCTTCTCCTTTTAACACGTGAAATGTTTTCAGATCATACAGAAAACTACCAGAAAAGCCATTACCTGGTTTGTGTCACTTCACACCCTGCGTCAGATATAGCCTGGGATGTGGAGGGCACAGCTTCCTGCGATGCCATACTCTGTGATAGAGGTTTGTTTTCATTCTCTTTGAGTTTCTGATGAAAAAGCTGCTTGTGGCACTCATCTAGGTGTGGGGCTCTGCCCATATTGTGCACTTTAACAGGAACATCTTGGTTGCCTACGTGATCTTGATTTATGAAGGGAAGACCATTATGTTGATTCAAAGCTTTGACAAAACCTTTTTGCTGTTGACAGCTCCATGTTTTTCCAGTACCTTCTACTGCTTTCTGCTGTGCTGTCCTCTCTTTAGTCTGGAGTCCGGAGTCAGCTTTGTGGGCAACAGCACTTGAAGCGTTCACCTTCTTGCATCCTCCACTGTTTTCATCCAACTTTTTCACACTTTTAGTATCTGAATAAAACATACCATTAATAAGCTATCCATGGCAGAAGTGATAGCAAAAAAGAGGGAGTAAGATAACACACCCATTCAAAATAACCTATGCAGTTACCTACTTCTGAATAAAGTAGCCACTGAAAGGTTTAAAATTCTTATCCAGGCTTAAGTCAGTCACTGTTAATGCTCATGGCTTAAAGTCTTGCCTGCACCCCACAAAAGGGAAAGGTTTTACCATACTCTCAGGACAATTACTGAGTATATTAATAATGAGAATTTCTCATTTCTTTCAGTGTTCAGTATGCAGAGGCTATCACGATTAGTTCACAAACTTGCATAGCTTTCAACTCACAACTGTGACCAGCTGTTTGATTTTTGTCACTTCCTAAATGAAACTAAAAAGGAAGCGTCCATAATTTAAAGGATTCACTGACATTTTTTGAAGACAACAGGTCTGTTCAACGCACATTCATGCCACTGCAACTCCACAAGTATTAATAACAGATGCCATCTGGCAATGTCCAGACAGCTACATCCTAAAGAGGAATCTAGCACCAACGTGGCAATGAAACTTGTTCATCAAAAAAATATATTTCTAACGTAAACATGCCCCTATTCCAAAGGAGGAGGAAAGGGCTTGTTCAGTTGTACTAAGGCAAAGATTTGGGGGTTGTTTGCTAGGTGATGTTGCCACACCTTTGTGCTATCTCCAAACCAGTTCTGCTCTCTTAATTCTGATCCCTGTAATATCAAAACAAGGAAACAGTATAGCCAAGCAAAGATGCTGCTTTTAATTTCATGAGCTTCAAGGTTTCTGAGGGGTTTGATTTAGGATACAGATGGTATTACAAAGAAGGGGAGAACATCTCTATTTTCTCAATAATTCATTCAGAATAATTTCTCTGTAATACATTTAGTGGAGAATAGCAGGCTATTCAGTTTCTAGTTGGTCTGCAGCACATTCTACAGTCAAAGACTGTAGAATGCCCAAAGTGATACATACCTTCAGAAGGCTTACTGCTTTCAGTTTGAGTTCCTCTGTTATTAAGTACATGCTTAGGTTTTGCACCACTCTCTTCAGTCTTGTCTTTGGCCTAAAAATGACAAAAATAAGTTACACTCAAAGGTGTTTCTTTCTCTAACTTTGTAGGTTGAGATCCTGTAAAATGGTTATCAACACCTCTGAACTTCAGAAACTTTAGTTACTTCTGCTTTTCTTTTCCACTTTTTTGATCTCTCCCTGCTTTTGCAAAAAGGCATACTTCTAAAACAAGATGGCACAGAATAATACATTACGTCTCTGCTTTCCAAAATGTTATTTGTAAGAGATTTTGCCTCAAGTCATCCTTACTCATAATTATTAAGAACCATGCCATATGAAACACAGGAATTATTAGAAGATAAAATTATTTTGTATTTCCTCCAATATTTGGTGACTGATGGCTGAAAGATAAACAATATTGTTGTAGATACAATAATATATTTGTCTCAAGGCATCTAGAGATTCACAATTTGAGCAATGACAGAGGTTATACAAAGAGCCCTTAGCTTTATTATAACTCTCATACTCGTATGTGACAAAATTATATGTTACCTTTGGTATGGTTAAAAACAGACATTTTTTATTTTAAGCAAATTTCATCCTCCAATTAACATAGCACTGAGAAGGGTTATTTTGTAACAGTGTAACTATAACGCTTCACAAAGCAATACATTTGTAATAAAATTAAATAGTATTCAGCATAAAGCATTATACAAAAATAGAAAAAGACATAACATCTTGGATGGCATACTTAAATCTAGTGATAAGCAGCCTCTTATCCTCATTTATATAAACAAATAAGAAACATCTCAAACTTTTCTGCAGATAACCAATTAAAAGTCTGCTGCAAATCATCCCCTTCACTTGTGAGTAGTTACTACATTTTTCATGCTCCAACCTTTTAAATTCCACTGTCGAACATCTCCCTCCCCTCTTTCCCCCCACCAAAAAAAAAAAAAGGCCCCCAAATAAATTATTGTTACCATTTTTATCACAGTTCTAAGCAAACCTGCAACAATGACCAGGGGAAACATTATTCTTGCAAAATCCTACGTGCAAAGAAAGCCTTGGATAAGGGACAGTTTAATTTTTGCCCTTGTTTGTTTTGTTTGTTGTTGTTGTTAAATAAAAAAGAGGCTTGGATCCTATAAAGCTCAGTTCACAGCCTTTTATTAATTTGACTCCAACTTTGAACACTTCTTCCATAAGCATTCTATGGCATCCCTGGAATGCTGTCATACCATCAGCAAACAGCTTCACCCAAAAATGAAAACATGACCTCCCCCCTCCTATCCCCATTCTTAGTAACCTTGTGCAAAGCCAACTGTGATAAGCAGCGTGTCGTTACAAAACAGCAAAGGTTGGAAAATAGCAACAGGCAAGTAGCAAATTCCTTGTGTGCAACCCCAACGCGACGGTGATTCTTTTTGGACATGTTACAAAACCCGCTGAAAAAACAGGACCAAAGTTAGCACATGGCTCACCACAAACTAATGCATTTTTAATTCACCCACGCTTTCCTCCACATCACCCCAGCTAGGTCACGTACATATACCACCTCTCTAATTTAAAACTAGTTCAAATATCAGAGTACTCAGCAGCCTGCGATCAAAGTACAGACATATCTTAAGGTCTTATAACTAATCTTATGCTCCAATTTCAAAAACTTTCCAGTAACAAGAAACAACAACTACAGTACTTCAGCAAAAGCGGAGTTAGCTCTGTAACAGTTTACTTGCCCAGTACACATCGTGTGTTCTTCACTTAAGGCAGTAGTTAAAGTCTAGGACAGAGACCTTCACCCCTCTCCAGTTCATCAGGTCACCAAGAGCAGGTCATTCCACCTCTCATCCGAGTCCCTGTCCATATATCTTGAATGAATTTATGACCTCAGACCTTCTCTTTTGTTAACACTGATGAGGCAGTACCCAGTAGCTAGCTAACAATTAATCCTGACTGTATGCTGCAAATCCATGGGAAACTTTCCTCCAGCACTGCTATAATTGCAGTTAGCTATATCCCTCCTTACTGTTCCCTTAGAAACTGACAATTTGGTAATTAAATCTTTATATTCATCTTCTCCTGGTCACTAACATATTGTGCACTGTCAGTTCAGCTCAACATGTAAGCCCTATCAAGGACAGTGCTTGGCTGTAGGCCTTACACAGGGACTGCAGGCAGTAACTAGTAACAATGCAGTTTTAACCAACAAAGCTGGTTATCATTTATTGGTATCAACATGAATGCAATCTCGTCTTAAATCCTTCTGTCTCCATTCAATGTAGCTCACTTTTCACCCTCCAGCACTTAAAAAGGGCTATCAGGAGAATTCTCAAAGGCTGAGAAGGTAAGCTAGCATCTAACACTGCCCTGGTTTTATAATAGTTCAGGTGTAACATCTGCCAATAACTGTTACAGATTTGACAAAATAGTATTTGGATCAAGATAGGAATGCACATTCACATTTGTATTAAGTTGTCCTTACTGTAATGACACCTCTACACAAGTGTGTAGGAGACTCTTGGAATGAACAAACACTTCAACTCACTGAGGTCTCCCTCACACTTTTTATTTTTTGCCAATAACAGAATACAAGTCACTGTCACAAGTCACAAGTCCCATTGGCCATAACTAATTCTAAATACTTAACTGTCAGAAAGCAAGTTCAATCAGTTCCAATTACGCTATCGACTACATATCAGTCTTGCCTGTTCCTTCCTCACTATCTTTGATAATTAGGAAATGCTTTGGACTTGTTATCTATGAACTGATGCAAACTGCACATGTGAAACCACAAGTTACATGATTTGAGGAGTGAACGATGTCAACAGTTCATAAAGTCACGCATTCATCATAAAGACATAGCTAAAGACAACTTAGATGTCTGGAAACATATAAAGCTGCTCAGTCACATAAACAGAAGTCAGCATAAATTTTCATAACTTCTGTTGTGTTTGGAATTCACGATCGATCAAGCAAATAGAAGCAGCTTCCTTCAGTAAATACTTCCTGGTACATTACTCCTACCTTTCACTGGAACCTCTGTCTTCCTCACTGGAAGTTCTGCTACCAGTGGGAATGACATTGCTGATCTTCAGGCACTCGTAGAAGCTGAATCTGGCAATCTGCTTCTCATACTTGTTACAGGATTGCCTGGCACACTTGGGGCACTTTAGACATTCTAAGGCACATTTTAAGATTAGGTCTCTGCCTCAAAATGCTTATAATTTAGAGGTCATGGCAGTAATCTGCAATGGCAATTCTAAAGGAAAAACTCAATTTTAAATGTTATGCAAAAAAAAAATCATCACGAGAGACTTGCTACTTCACAAAAAATGTTATCAAGAGCAGTAGGAAAAAACCAACCTCAACAAGGCTTTCCAGTAGACTCTCCTTCTTCCATGGCACAATGCCTTTGAGAATAAAATCCACTACTTTAGAATTTTTTAATACTTCTCCCACTAATGTAATCACTTTATCCAGTGTATCAATCCTTCCCTCTATCTTTGCCAGTCTCTCCTTATGCCTCGAGGCATCTAGCTGGGCAATTTTCATCAAATTCAACACTTCTGAGCATATGCTCTGCATATCAGTCTGGTGAGGACCGTCCGATAGCTTTAGGCCTTTTTCCATTTTATCTGTCTCATCGAGAGCTTCTCTGGATACTGTTAGCTTGTTAATGCCCTTTTCTATATCCTCAATACTTTTAACTCGTTGCAGTTTGCCCGTCAGATCTTCTTGGAAATGCAACAGTTTGTCCATCTTCTCATTCAAAAGATTCAGTTTTTTATCCATGACACTTAAATTGTTCACCTTTATAGGCTGTAACTTGCTCAAGGCATTTCCTTCTGCCATGTCCAAGCTACCCGCAGACATTCTGTCCAGACAGCAGGATGTCAGATAGATTAGGCTGGCTTTTCATTAACCATAAATTAGAAAATGAGGGTCTGAAAGTTAATCTTCTTTAGCTATGCCTACACCAGACAATCTCACTTATTGGAGTCGCTAGAGCGTATCATTAGATAGCGACTGCACGAATGATTTATTTCTGGGTTATCTATTTCTTACTGCATGCTCTCAATGATGGAGGTAATTTGGCACCAGGCTATATTTTCTTGGGCCTCCTTGACGTCACAAGACCATTTAAAATTCTTTCTCAAGTGGCTGCTGATAGGCAAGCATCTTAACAATTGCCAATGCCTAAGCAGACCTCTGTAGAAGCACTGTTTTCGTGACCAGTTTTAGTTCTGTGATATAGAAAAGAACTTGCTGGAGCATTTCTCCTCATTAAATACAACAAATACAGAAGTAAATGTGGTGGCGTTGCACTAAGGGTTGGAAGAGTCCAGCTTTCCAGCACAGACATAGGACACCCAGCACAGACACAAGCTGTGCTTGTTAGGTTGGCTGGCACTTGAATTTAAAAATAGAGTACAATGACAAGGATCTGAAATACGTATCTAGCACCAGCATGTCTTTGTCAACTGAAACCTCTAAAATTATATCTTTCTCCCAGGCTGTGAAAGTGAACCAAGCAAAAAATCTTCACAAGGACACAGAGCAAGTCCAACAATATTACTAAATGAGATATTTTATGGATTTATGACTGGCTTCCTTTCACTTCTGAATTACATTAGCGTGTCTACAACATTCACTAGAGGACAGAAAAGTAGTCATTTCATACTTGCACAATCCCCACACTTTTGAATGCTTTGCAGTACAGAGCACCTCTTTGTCTCCAATCCCTTTCATTTCTCAGAATGAGCATATGGGAAGAAATCATAATTAAAGTGAATTTACTGTACAAAATGAGACATTATAGAAGTTAAAATCCTTCCTCTACACACTGCAGAGTCAGTAGTAACCATATTAAAATTACCCTTTCGTGAAAGTATTTAGTCCTTGCCATTTCTGTAACAGAATAATCCTTGATAGCATTCTCTGAGGTACATAGAGAAAAGATAGAGCCAAAGCTGACTCTTACTCAGATGCAGCCGTTCAACATATGGTACACAGCAGGATATAAGTAGTGTTGTATAAGGACTTGCAAAATTATGGGTGGGGTGATGGACAAAGAAAAAGGAAACATCACTTGGTCTATAGCAAGAAATTTAAAACATCTGTCACAAAGTGACTTAACTCTGTCCTTCCTTTCCCCAGCATTTTAAGGGCTGTTAAACACACAAACTGTCCTAAATGGATCTAAGTGATTGTGTTGTCTTCAGGATGATAATATGCTTAAATATAGGCAACAATCTTTCATTCCTTTTGCTCTGAATTACAACAGAAGGTAATTTTTGTTCAGAACATTTAGTGTCCAGTGTTTGTATCTCACTTGAGCAGCTCAAAGAGAGCACATTGTTTTGTTGACAGACTCAAGTCTTTTAATGCTAAAACTCACACATTGCAGATCATAGTGTACCCTTCCTTATACCGCTCACAAGAAAGTGTCTTTACTCTAAAAAATGCACTAGCCTATTAAACTCGCCCTTACTTCATAAGAACCTATTGCATATAATGACATTTTGTATTTGGACACTGCTACAGAAGTTGTTTCATGTCCAATACATTCCAAATTACATCTGAAGAACTTGAAATGTTCTACGATTAATGACTAACAGTGATTAACGCAGGATCACTGTGCATCGCAGAGCTCTGCTCAGTCACTCCACATCGTCACTGGCTAAGCAAACTGGTGAGCCACATCGCAGTCTGGATGTAGACTCAGAATAAAGCTCCTTATAATTTTTATCCCATTATTAGGAATGGAGCAAACAAACGAACAGAAAAATGAGCACTGTGATCTTGAGTTTGCAGGCAGCTACCTTCATTCCATCAAGAGCTGAACTGAAATGAACTTCTGGGATACCTTTAAAATATCTCAGGATACCTTTAAAATATCTCCAGGCTATGAAGTGTCTCAGGAGTGCCTGAAAAAAGGAACACAAATTCCAGAGAACCAGAACTGCAAGTGACCTTCAACTGATGATGCCAAAGAATCTTCTATTCTCAAGAGGGAAATGCGAGTTTATTCCACTTTGGCTTCAGTCCCACACACACTCCCAGTTGTGAAAGACTGATGTCAGGAAACAAGAGAAACATTTGCATTCAACACAAAGAACGGTTTAAGAATCTACGATACAGCAGTTCAGTTATGATCCTTCTTTGCTAGCTATGACCCAAAGGAATGAAAAAAACATTTGCAACAGGAATAAAGATGAAGTGAAGGGGAAAAAAAAAATCTACAGCATGTACTAAAGTAATACCAGAGGCTTATATCCCAAACAAGAAATGTCACAGAGGTTAAAACCAGCTGCTCAAACAGATCATCTCATTAAGTTATTGCATTGCTTCCAGTAACATAGTATAACTGGAGATGACTAAAAATATGCAGGTAAATGGAAAAGTAAAAACCTAAACAAAGCCAAAGCTTTATAGAGACCATGGGGACTTGAGAAGAAGTTTGCAAAGGTTGCAATTCAGAGTTCTAAGAAGGTAAAGAACTAGATGTGGTAAACATTAGCACCCTACAAAAAAAAGACAAATTCAAAACTTGGCTACAGCTACTGAATATTACTCAGGCAAAAAAATACTAATATATATCCATTACATATTCAGCAGCCAGCAGGGAACTTTTTCAAGTTATGTTGAAAATCTGCTTAACCTACACCTAGTTGCTGCTGATCATTAACACACCCTTAATTCTCCCCTGAGCAAATGAAGAGGTAGCTAAACTTTAAGATACATAAACTTCTGCAAAATTAAGCTGTACACCAGTGAGTAACTTCTCACAACAGTATGTTTCCTAGACACACGAAAAACAATAAATCACATCCACAGACCAGTGGTTCAGTAAGATACCAATTCTCATGACAAATGACAAGTACTGAAACAGGCTTCAACTTAATGTAGAGAAATAACTTCCAAAGTCAAAATATGCCATACAGCTTGGATAAGCCTGTCCAGGGAAACAGTTGCATTTCCTGCTGCAATCAGACAAAAGATGTCCATCTCCCATGTTTGGTGACGTAACAAGAACTGGACTGCACCTGCTTTAAAAGGCCAAGAACCTAACATTTCACATATTACTCATGTCAGCTGTTGGTTGAAATCCACCTGCACAGTACAAGTGTCTATAAAGCACTACCCGTCTCCCCAAGTGACCCTAGCACGACACATTTCAATATTGCCTAGCTGGCAAAACTTCAACTTTACTATAGTATCACTTCAACTAAAGATTAACATTCATTATATAAACTTGTTTCCTTTTTACGTATGTTTAGTGACAGAAAACTGTTAACACAGTGAGTCATAATGCTCATAGGCAGTGGCACAGCTAAGGACACATTAATGAACCTGAGAACATGAGGAATATCTTAATGCATCTCTGTCAAGCAGCTGACAGCAGATAGCTGAACAGATGAAATTATGACATTTAATTTACATCAAAGTAACAAGATTTCTAGATAACAGTCTTTATCACTCGCCCACATGGCTTAACAAGACCCTTTACATTCTTCCTCCAGGTTACTTTCAGGAGGCCAAGAGAGCACCTGTTGCCTGTTCACATTTATCCAACTGACCCTGAGTCATGACCTCTTACCATCAAGTCTGTTGCCCACAGAAACTGCATTAAGAAGCTGCCTCACTGCTTTTAATTTTCATTTTTTCTTATCCAAATAGCTACTAAGACATTTTTACCAGCCTGGACCAGAAGGCTGCCACTAGTAAAGTTTCCCATTCCTCCACATCCTCCTGCAAAGAGCTCGCTGGAAACTGAACAGAGAAGTCCTGCTGCTGGTTCTGCTTTCTCTGAATTTCAGTAATTTTACATCAAATGCTGTCAGTTCCCAATAAAGCCTGCTGATTCAGGCCATCTGCTATTAAACTGCTTTGCCTCTCATTTGCAAGATGTTTTCTCACGTGCAACTAGGAGCTCAGCTAAGAACCTTACAGCATCTTTTAAATGGACCAGAAGCTGTTGTGTCTACAGCAGTTTGTCCAGGTACAAGTAATTTTAAGTCAGCAGGGATCTGCTGCAACACGTAAAAGTAGTCATGGTTGTGCAGTGAGGCCAATAGGAATAAAAACAGGAAAAACCTTGCCACTGAAGTGATGAGATGAGGCCTCTCTCAGATCTGTTGCACAAGAAAGGGTTATTTCTAAACAGTCAACTTTTCAGAGGAAGACCATGCATAATCCAGAATTTGCTCCAAAGCACAGTAAGATCAACACAAATATTCTTGCTGACTTGGAATATCATTGGCTTTCAGTAAGATCCCTCAAAGTCTCTGCTTTACCAGCGGCATGCTTTTGTTAGAGATGGTGGAAATCACCAAATTGTGCTGCTTTGTTATCTTCTGTTTCCTTCCTACTTTGGAAGATATATATTTTTTTAGATTCAAGTTTGAAAGATTACGAGAAAAATGCACACAACTGCACTAACTTGTAATAATCATTTGCAACTTCAACTTTATGAATACCACAAGTGATGTTGTGAACAACATAAAGAACAATCTTCCAAGTGATAATCATAATGAGTTTGGTATGATGGTCTGAGATAATAATCCAATGCAGGACAACCAAAATCAAGTTACTTCTGAGTCTTAGTTCATTGAGGACAAGGAAAACTAATAATAAAAATCAAACTAAATCTAAGATAGCTTCTACCTCTGACCTTAAACGTTTCCAGAAGGGAAGTACCATTATGACTAGTTTTAAAGAAAGGGAAATTAAATCACTGAATATGAAAGAAGTACTCAGTCATCCAACAGATGAATTACAGGGAAATTAGATATTCTGATCCTCAGTACAGCCTTCATGTTACCAAGAAACAGAGAGCTAAACCACAGAACAACATGTAAACAGATAACTGCAGTACTGATCATTTTTTTCCAAGAGATGACTAGCCCCGCCCCCCCAAAAAAAAAAAAACGGATAAGTTGCTGTGATGGTTCTAAAGCCTATTCCTATAATCCTTCCTGGAATATCTTTTATTTTCATTTCTGCAGGAACAAGCAAAAATTAATTGTCCAGAAGCTTGTCTTGATTCTACATGTTGTCAAAAACATGGGCAATTACAAGAAATTCACAAGCATATAATTCAGGTTGTTTAATACTAGTCTTTAGCAAGAAGCTCAATACCAGCAATTTAAATATGACATAATCTGTTCAACATGAAGAACAGCTGATTAGTATATTCAATTAAATTTCCTGTTCTGCTGCCATAAATAGACAACAAATCAATAACCCCTCCCATATGATGTATATCTAGCCTTCTGAGATATCCAATTTTCTTATGAAATAAATTCTACCAAAAAAACCATAATGTAGTGTTGGCCATATTAGATTCTCTAGAAAACATTATATTAAATGAATGGAACAAAATAATATCTGTTGAAATGAGAAGAAAATCTGTCCATTTCTCCAACCTATTTAGTTCACCTAGTCTACCGTGCCGTTATGGAATGAAGAGGACTGCAAATATAAGCTCTGTACTGAAGTCCATTAGAGCTATTATCAAGTAAGACACATGAGTCAATCCTGTCTTCAAAATTTTGAAAGAATGGCCTCTTCAAAAAACAAACAAAAACCACAATCTGATAGAATGTTTTGCATGAGAATGTAACTTCTTAAAAAAAATATTAACTGAACATTGTTATATTCACATGACATTCTTTTTAAGTTTGCTTAAGTTCATTTTCTGCTTCTGTCTAGATGGTAAAAGTCTCAAAATTTTTAAGAAGTAGAAAAACATGTAAATGGAGGGAAATACAAGCATTGTTTTCCCCAGACTCCCTATATCTATAGCAACTGAAACCTAACTGCACAGATAGCATTCAACACTGTTGTTTGACGAACAGCTTACAGTGGTGGAAAAGTAGATTCCTATTCTCTGTCCCACCAGTGATGTCTCTATACCAGTCTCTTTTTGCAGGGTTAGTCGACTGTCAAGAAGTGTTTTTTTTTTTTTTTTGGAGACAGACTCACTTCATTTCCTCAGACCCTTGGCACTGTAGCGTTCCAATATCAGAACTTCTACATCCTAACACAGAACACACATTTGAGGTGTCAAGCACACACCAGCTGATTGCATTGCTTTTACCACAGGTTAAATGGGCTGATGCAGAATTTGGGTCCTCATGAAATCACCCTGTGTAAGCCTGCCTGACAGATTCATTGCCTTAAAATTCTCAGCTGTATGATTACTAAAGCAAAAAAATTTTAATAACTGACCTCCATAAAATTTGAATGTCATTCTGGCATCCTACACTACAAACACATCACTTGGATTAAAAGTTTTAATGTGTCAAGGCTCTCACAGAAATGTATTTCTTTACAAAGGCAAAGCCTGCACTACTCATTTCAGAAGCACGTCCTTGACATCAGCAGGTGCTTTGCAAGCAAAAAGACTGCACAAAGTGGCTAAGAACATCTAACACACAACACTTTACAAAAGGCACAGTAACCGATACTGTCACATCCAGTCAATTTTTACTTTCAAACTAGGGTTGCAACAAAATACTTACCGTAAACCTCTTGATGTAATCAGAAACACAAAATCCTCCCATGCTTAAACGAAGCGATCTGTGCAGAGATGTTTCTTGATATAAAGTTCCCATTTTTATTTTTCTTTGATTGTACGGTGCTCACCCAGGAAGCCTAAAGCCTTCTAGGCTTGAATAAAGCTGGACAGCCTCACTGGATCTTGCTAGAATTCTGCTTCTGTGATATACTAGGCATTTCATCTTATCTAGCTCTACACCAGGCATTTCAATCATTTCACTTCCTTATCAGCAATACTACATTTTATCTGCATCTCAGCAGCTCACTTCCTGAACTACTGATAACAGCTACTGTAAGGCACGGAAGCAACATAACAGAAGATGACATCTGAATCTCTAGAAGTCACTAAGAGTCCCTTTTTTTGCATTTATCTGTTCCTCAACTTATTTTTGCCCCACTTAACTATGCATTAATTCTAACTTATGGACAGCATGTTTGTGTCAGCTAAGAAGTGACAGGACTGTTGTTTTTCTGACTGCTTTGTTCAGTGACACTTATTACTGTCAGATGATACTTGTTTTAAAACCACAACTATAAACAATCATTTCTTTCATTTCAAATTTCTTAAGCTATAAGACAGAAGCAGAGGGAACAAAAGAATAGACTAAAAAGGAGAAATATTTGTCCTCTATCAGAATTCACATCAAGTGTGAGTATACTGTGACCTCTGCAAAGATAGACAAGCTGCTTAGAGAGCAATATCTGGACTTAGCATGGACCATGCCTTCATTGATTAAATCAAAACAAAATTGTTTTACTGCAGAATAAGTGCACGTCAACTCTCCTCTAAAATAAATAGGGAGGCAAGAGGGAGAAGATACAGTACCTTTATCATTATGAATGAAGAGATGTCAGGTCCAGAAGTGTGAGTACAGAACCAGCTACTCCTCTCACAGCAAAAACAAGGGCTTCATTTCCACCTGGCGTTGTACAGCAAGATGACCAATATGCTGTTAAAAACAAAACAAAATTAAGGTAATTACAGACAAAATTAGGGAATAAAGATGAACGAGTCACAGGGGCAAAAGCCAGGGCTAAGATGGCTGTGCTTACTGTGCTGGAAATCTTTTTTTTTTTTTTAAACTGCCTGGCAAGGAATGTTTATCACGCCATTCAGCAAACAAGTGAAAAGGCCAGGGGTTGCCTGGGGTGCAGGATGATTTGACCGCAGCCCACAGAGGTGAGGTAGTTCTACCAAAAGGTTAGTAGTCTAACATCCTGCTATGAGACATAGGCAGCCTGAGGCTGAGGTCTGTGCCTTGCCCTCTCCACCTGTAAAATTCAGTTAAATTCCTCCTAGCTTACAGAAGATTTTCAGAGCTTTAGAATCTATTGTTATTATTCCTCACCTTTAAAAGGCAGAACCAACCCCAAAAGTCAAAACTGCCTCAAACTGTTCAGACATGAGCTAGCTCCACATAGTGGTACAAGAAAAAACTGGGTCTTCCAAGTAGTGAGATTGCTGCTGAGCCATTTTGTCTTGATACTTTGCCCCCGGCAGGGGATTGGAACTTGATGATCTTCAAGGTCCCTTCCAACCCAAGCCATGCTATGATATGACAAGATTGTTGCAGGTCTTAGAGCAGTATTCCTGGCATTCACATAAGGAGCACTACCCAGCCACTCTCAACAAGAGAAGAGCATCCACGCTGGTATGAGGCTCTTGAACATCGCTCTCAAGTTTTGTTTGTTTTTACACATCCATATGTAACATTGCATGAATTACAGATCTCACGAAAACAGCAAATAGTACAGCTATTTAAAAGGTGTAGAACGTAATGCATGAGTCAGGAGATGCCTACATCCAGAGGGAAAACAGACGCATTTCTAATGCATTTACTACTTATTCCAGTAGCACAAATAATCATGTTGTTACTCTGGATTTAATCAAGAGATGATATTACTTAATGCGGCAACAGAGGCATGTACAGCATGTAAGCACCATGCCATAGGGGAAAGCTTGCATGACAAAGAGAATTCTTCAGGAAATTTGGCAAGCAGTCTGGAACAAGCAATGCTCAGCCTGCAACCTTCCATTAACATATCTAAATACAGAACCATAGTGTAAAACAACACCTTCCTGCAGTATTTTCATCAATACTAAGAATATAATTACAATAAGCTTCACTAGCTTTGCTTTTTCTTTATTTCATCCTTTGGAAATTTTTTTTTCCTCTCCTATATTCATTTCATATCTTATGATAAAGATTGTGGACTGTGTTTTCAGAAGGCTATCAGAAGCAACAAAGCAGCTGCAACTACAAAACATTCAATCCACACAGTAAGCAAATAGCCCACTTGTCACAGGATTAAACGCTGAGGACAGAAAACAACAGATACAGGGCTACATTTTCTTCAGTACTTGGGAAAAGTCTAGTGGATTTTACACACAAAGAAGGTCACATTGGTCCCTTGCTCTAAAAAAACTAAGAGCTAGAGACAAAAAGTGTTATTGCAGCACAGGCATGAAGTGTCATATACATACAGGATAAATGCAAAGCTTTTCCAACGATAATGCAAGTTTCAGCCAACAGCAATTTAGCTTCTAGAGCAACTACTTGAATCTGCTATGCTCACACTCCAGGAACTCCTCTAACAGTATTTGATAACTAGATCACTGCAACTCAGAGCACAGACTAAGAAAAGGAAAAAGGTAACACTAAGAGGCTGTTCAGTTTTATTACCTTCCCCAGCCATCTGCTGACAGACACACCAATTCCTGCACTAGATACAGTGTAAAATGAAAGAAATCAGCATTTTTAAAGTGATCTCCCTGCACCGGGCTCCACAAATTAGGAACATGCTCATTGCTCCACAAACATATCTCACATTCAGTTAAGTTATAAACTAAACAACATTGCTTAGCTGAAACTTTCTGTTAACACGGCAGTTAATACAGATTATCTTCCTTCCTGAAAAGGAAATCAGTAAGTATAAGTTTTAGCCCCTGGGGAAATTTCTTTCTTACTATTAAAAGCTACTAAGTTGATTTAGTATTTGAGAGTCTTTTTGTCATCTGTTAATAATTGTAAGCAGGGAACCACTGACACTGATGCCACCCAGTTTAACTCACTATGATTATACCCAAAACATCTCACTGAAGGTTAACAATTCCCTTCCAAAATAGATTTCCAAACTCCACTAAGAACTTACCCTTTCATTACGCTTCCATCCATGCAATAAACTAGAACAGAATGCCAGCATACAGGAATGCTCCCAGGGAAAAGCACATAAAATCAGCAAGTGAGTAATGACACAAGAAATGTTTGAGTTCCTTGAACATCTGATGAGGACAAGTATTCAAAAGTTTATGAATGTTGTGGTTGATGAGGAATCTTCGAAGAGCAATGAGCTCCTGGTTGTCTCTGTGCCAGCATCAGCACATTTCTAGAGCTGCTACACTTGCAATGGATTAGTATTAAAGGGTAGGTCTGAAAGCCTCCCCACCTCATTAATATTCATTTTATATTTTACATCCAATTTACATATAGACTCATCTCCAAGATTAGAAGGCTCATAAATTATATTCCATTTTTAAACCTGTAGTATTCAAGCTCATTGTTTTGGAAGGAAAACAGCAGCAGACTGCTTTAGGCAGGCTGATTTTTTTTTTTTTTTTTTTTTAAAGAATAGGACCTATTGGGCTAGATTCAGCTCTGCTTTAACTTCATTGGCCTACAGTGATTTACCCTACAATGAATCCTGCCTTCAAAGCTGGCAGACAAGTAAAACTGTCAGAAGACTCATTCCGTCACTATTTTTTGTTCCATCTGCCAAAATGGGTGGGCATAATGTCTGCAGCTGAATAAACTCACGAAAGCCAACTTACCTAGTGAACACTTCAAAAATAGCTATAACCAGCACAAAAACAGATTAAGGAGAAGTGACTATCTACTTTGTCTCACAGTGAACATGTACAGATAATTTTGCAGTCAAAGCACACCATATCACACAGCAAACGTGACTTTAACAGTCCTAAAGAAGGTACAAAGGAGAACAGATTTAAGCCTTCTCTATACAAATGGTGGACAGTTTTGGGGAAGGTACCTTTTACTTCTGTATAGCACAAATCCTGGTTACACAGCTCAACCCTACAGGTAGCAACAAGTTCAGGACACTCAGACAGGCAGCCCTTCCTGCCTTCTGGTGCACACTAGTGAAGGGATGAACAGCAAAAGCAAAAAAGATTAATTGACCTAGTTTTACCTTATTCTCCCTTGCAAAGATCAACACTTAAACAGCTTGTTTTTAAATAGAAAATGCTACAAAATGTTGAGAGGTAACCTTCTGTAAAAATCAAAAGAATTCCTCCACTGGCCTTCAAAAAAAAAAGTCTGCAACAGTGAGAAGTGCAGATCAAGATTGACTCCTGGAAGAAGAAAAATGGGATAAATATGCTGTCACATGCATTGGATGATAAATCTTATTAAAATCCCACTTAGCATACGAACTACTCTGTATTTCATGAAGAATTCATTCAATTGATGCAATCCTTGCCTACCCTCTTGACCTCTCTTAGACAGCCATACATCATCGCTGGTAATCATCACCTCTAATTTTAATGATCTATTAACTAAGGAACACATCATTCCTGTGATTAAGTATACGCAGACCAAAGAGTATGTCCCAGAAACACACAAGGAAATCAGCTTTCTAGAGTCCTTTCCATTTGAGTCCAAAATTCAGAGTTAAGTATTTTATACACATACTAACTTTGGTAGTGTGGATTGTTAGCCACTGATCAAAGAGAAGTGTTATTAATGATAGTGAGATTCATTCTAGTCATCAAAAAGCCTCCTTTCAGAGCTGATTCAAAATGAAAAACCATCTTGCAAAACAGCTTGTCCACCTTCCACATCATGACTGAATCAGTTTCCCTGTAGGTCATAACCACAAGAAGAGCCCAAATCTTATAACTAAGGATACAGATGGTAAAACACAAAACAGAAAAAAAAAAGCATAGCCTTTGGAGCATTCATTGCTCATGCTACCCATTTTTATGTAAAAAGGATCTGTTCAACTCAGAACGGTTTGTGTATTCTTACTCTTCTATCACCTCTCTCATCTTCCAAATTTTCCTGCTTTTCCTCACATCTCCAGCAATGTGAAACTCATGCCCTGCTTTCTCCTCCATGATATATCACAGAAGGCCTGCATGTACCTCTCCTAGCGGCTTTCACACAGTCATGCTTAGTTCTTGTCATTCCATTCTTCTTTGGCTCTGCCTAGTTTAACCTTACTCCCATGCAATTTCCAGTCAAATTCCCTCAATCACCCACACCATCCTTCTGTTTCCTGCCCTTCCTTTTCTTGTGTTGTTTCCCCATCCCATTTAACATTCTGCTCTTTTCAAGGCACAACTTTCCTGCCCAGTCACTCTGGTTCCTGCCTCCTCATATCAGGAATGATCCACCGTTACTTCCTTTCCTTTGCTAGGCAACGAAATGCCACTGCAACTGTAACACTCACTAATAATGAACACTGCATATCCGAGATCCCATAAACTGGGATTAATGTAATTATTTACGCTAACAGCCTCCCAGTGACATTCTGAAGTGACTATCTTTCAGTGTACTTTCACTGAAAACTGAATACCATGTTCTTTTAATAGTAAGAATGCCTGAATATATATAGTAATTGTCCTTAGAATAAGGCTGCCATCTAGTAGCAGAATAAAGTAAATGCAGAGAAACCTCAAGCCAGAATGTAAACTGTGATCCCACTTGATGGTCTAACATGCTATTATGTAGATACATAAACAAAGGAAGTACAGCTCATCAGGAAAAAAAAACCGAAGTGGCAGAAAGTAGAACTTGCTAGATGGTGGTTTCTACACAGGCAGCTTTCCAGTAAAATCCTACACCATTCAATTCACAACATTAATTTACTCTAGACAGGTAGATTAGCATAGAGGTGGTACAGAAGTGAGCTAGTATTTTCATAGCTGTGATATACTTTATCTTCTTTCAAGTTAATGGAAAAAAATGCAATCTTTCTCAAAGAAGCCTTATCCTACAAAATGCAGTGAAGCAGATTAAGTCAGACTGAATGAAAGAGACATTCCAAGGCAGAGCAAGCCCTAAAATCTTACACTGAAACTAGTCACCAAAAAGCTTGCATCTATCAGTTCCTGAAGAGTTACGTATTTATTCTTGCTTCTCGGGGAAAACAAGAAAAAAAAGAAAAAAGTTTCCAAGTCAGAGATACTAAAAAGAGAGGCACAAATATAGTTTGCAATACACAGGATTTTACTCTGTCATCATTTAGCTGTCATTGACTTTATTTTACAGTTTTGTAGACTGAGATGCAATACATTTAATAACAATAATTTACAATCATTTACCACTATTTTTATCCCTTCACCATCTCAAACACAAAGAAAGAACTCTTGAATCCTGAGATGCAGGACAATTTACATTTCAATCGCTGGATATATTCCAAGAGATCTATGTCTTATGATATTACAGTTACAGAATTACCAGTGCTTTAGGAAGATTCTAAAGTGTCCCATCTATATAGGAAACAGTGCTTTGTTTCTGATTGGTGCTAAGAGCAAGTCTGAACTCTTGTTTAGCAAGATCCATTGTGGTCCACTAGCAAAGAGCTAACCCCTCCCTAGGATATTCTGAGAACAACCTGCATCTATCACAGCTTGTGCAAAGGAAATGGAAGCCAATAAAGGAAGAAAAATAGCACGAACACAACTGGGAAAGAATTGACAGTAGAGACCTGGGGAAAACAAAAAGAAGTAGCACAGAAATAGAACTTGACCACTGGTTCAAGATTTTCCACCAATGAAGAGGAAAAAGGGCATTGCACATTTGAGAGGTATTAATATATTTTTCAGTACTTAACAGTAAAGTAAAGGCACCAGTCTAAGTGTAGAAATCTTAACAAGACATTTAACATCAGCTGCAGTCCTCTGATGAAGAGAACATCTATTACAAGAACATTCATTCCATATACAGGAGTAAAAAGAAACAGGCACCTGCAGGAATGCAGGTTAGAGCACCAGACAGCTGGGCATTAGTATTTCCCTTTCTCTCTTAACACAGTAAATCTCATTCTGGCAACAGAAGCAACACAAACCTGACTATATCTTAAGTTTGCAAAGTGAGAACTCCCCTTTTGTCACTCTGACTTTAACTTACCATGCAGACAGCTGTTATGATGCATTATCTCTATCCTTAAGAGTTACTCATCTGTCCTTGCTACTTTTATCTGTGACAGGCTACAGCCCTGGAAAGCAGAAATTTACATGATGTAGGGAAGTAGGTCTTGCGTTCACAAATTCTCATTTACTGGAATAAAGATAAATGCAGGTTAGTGGTTTAAGTGCTTTTCCACACCCATCCCATTCCTCCATCATTAAAAAGGACCCCAATTACTACTTAAGGATTAAAAATCGCTTTCCATGTTTCCTGCTTCTGCTTGCAAGAAGTTTGCAACTAAGTCATCCCTTGTGGCTTAATTTCCTTTAAACAACAACTAGTAAGCAGTCTGAGTTCAATAGCCTAGCTTTTTAATGAAATTCTCTGCTTCCACCCAAAGATCAGCTCTGTAGCAGAAACTAATTCTCACTATTAAAATAATGATACTGAAAAGTACGAATAAGACTAAAAAACAGACATTTAAGTGCACTCCTCTTCTTAGAAAAGTGATAAAAAGCAAGTACGTCAGATCCTACATATGCAATTGCCTCCCACATCTCCTCTCTTCAGTGTTCTACAGTTTGAAGTTTGTTTTTGTTGGTTGTTTCATTTTTTAGATGAAAAAATACACATTAATGTAAGAATTTGGGCTCAAATTGCATTATATCATGTTAACACAATGACTATTGTTGAATATCTTTCCCAAACTTATTTCTACCAGAACAGTTCATCTTTCCACACTCATTTTTGCTTTGTTATTTAACATTAACTGTCCAAAGACAATAATGAAAAGAATTGTATTTTAAAAAAAAAGATAACAAAAGCTGTTGAGAATAAAATTTAACTAGCACATCTCATGTTTTGGAAATATCAGTGAGCAATTGCTAGATGCAAATCTACATCACAGATACCTACTTTCTCTCTCTTTCTTCTAAGTAATGGGCCAGTTAAGAATATGGCCCAAGTACTTACCAACTGGACAAGAAAGATACCTAGCAAACAGTAGTTACAAAACAAGTATTTGCCTTTCAAACCCCAGGAGCCTGACCCCCAAAACAGCCTGTGATTTTTGAAAAACAACTCTCTGTAAAAGGGAAACCTTTTTTAGAGAGAATTCATAAACAATACTAAGTTGTCAAGCAGAACAATCTCCCCAAATTAAATGCCTTTAGTTTTCTTCCTACTGAATTATATCACATCTATTAAAAAAAAAAAGACAAAGCTAATGCCACCCCTACAATGAATACCAGATTTCTAAGAGGATTAAAACCAGCACACTTAAAGTATCACAAATGTACTTAATTTCCATCTCAATAAAATATTGGAATATCAATTTATTAAAAAGTTAAGTGAACTGTACATACGTAAACTGCAATACAGCCAAAAATCTGAAATATATGATTTTAAAGGAAAATCATTAATTTCTGAAAATATTTAAAATATTGCATTTCTGGCAGCAAATCTAAAAGAAGTGCTCTAGCATGGGTGCAGTCTCTCTGTGCATTTGTCTAGCACTTGTCTTCAAGGCATAAAACACTTCTGCTTTCTGATTTTCATAGCACAATCTTGAGAACACTTCCTTTCTCACTTGCAGAGACAGAATGTGATTTCCAAAAACAGCAGCAGAATTTTAACAGGAAATACTATGGTCCTTATTGGTGCAGACAACACGCTTTCCGAGAGTCCATGACACCTTGGAAATATGCTAGCCATTCCGTATATAAATGCATCAGATTGTGCTTACAAGTTACAGAATAAGTCTTTGATTGATAATTTTTCTGTTTATTTCCGCCAAGGCCACTGAAAATACGAAGGCCTTTTCATCTGAAAGGTTAGCATACATGTCAACTTCTTTTTCTTGTTTCTCTGTAGAAGAAAAAAAAAGTCACTATTAGAAGCTTTTTCCATTATCTAAAGTTAAATTAACTACTATGTAACTTACAATATTATAATGTGTACAGGAATTAAAAAGAAGTTAGGTAACTCCTACTCAGGTAGGGACTGAGAGAGATAAGGAAGGGAGAGAGGCACACAAACATGCTAGAAGAGTCACAGAATTAGTCACCCAAAAACATGATGGAATTTCTATTATTTAATGACTAAGGAAGAATGAGTCATTAACATTACTTTGACTCCTGGCACAAAACTGAATTCAAATGTTCCTCCAGGTTTTCTGGGGATTGGTTTCCTGGTAGTGATTTTGTTGGTTGGGTGGTTTTGCTGTGTTTGTTTTGCTTTTACAAAACCAGCCCCCACCTCAGAAAACAATGATGTTTCACAATATCCTCATTAACTACAATATTTGTACCTCCGTTTTACATCTAAGTAACAAGACATGAATTACAGTGTCCAAGTCCAAATAGCAGATACATAGCACAAGTCAGGATCCCAACTCGTTACCACAATCATTTCTGAACTTTTGGTATTGGAGACTTGCAATCTTATCCCAGATGCGGAACAACACTAAAACCTCAGTCAGCAAGGGAAAGCCCCTCAGCTTCTTCTGAAAACATTGGCTTGCTTCAGGGCTACAGACACATAACAGCAAGCAAGAGAGCTCGCACACTGTGGCGTGCAAGTACACTAACTTACTCTGGAGCATATGACAAAACTCAGAACACTGCTTTCATAAATACCACTTACTCTAGATCATGCCTTGTTATACTTCAGTTTAGCTAGTCACTGACAACTCACAGAAAGCAAAAGAAAACAATAAAAAGTTTTATCAGCGTAAGACAAGCCTTGTAGACACAGAAGAGATCAATACACACAAAGTACAGTTCTAAGGATGGTTTTTATAGAATCATAGAATCGTTTGAGATGGAAAGGATCTTTAAAAGTCACCTAGTCCAATGTCCCTGCAACAAACAGGGACACCTACAGCTTGATCAGGTTGCTCAGAGCCCCATCCAGCCTGACCTTGGGTGTCTCCAAGGACAAGGCATCCACCATCTCTCTGGGCAACCTGTGCCAGTGCCTCACCACCTTTATCATAAAAATCTTCTTCCTTATCTACATCTCCCTTCCTTTAGTTTGAAACTATTTCCCCTTGTGCTGTCACAACAGACCCTGCTAAAGAGTCTGTCTCCTTCTTTCTTATAGCCCCCCCCTTTAGGTACTGAAAGGCCACTATCAGATCTCCCCGGAGCCTTCTCTTCTCCAGGCCGAACAGCCCCAGCTCTTAGCCTGTTCTCGTAGGGTAGGTGTTCCATCCCTTGGATCATTTTTGTGGCCCTCCTCTGGACGCACTCCAACAAGTCAACACCTCTCCTGTACTGAGGACTCCAAATCTAGACATAGGACTCCAGGTGAGGTCTCACTGATACAGAGTAGAGGGGCAGAATCACCTCCCTTGACCTGCCAGCCACAATTCTTTTGATGCAGGATACGGTTGACTTTCAGGGCACATTGCTGGCTCATGTCCAGCTTGCCATCCACCAGTACCCCCAAATCCTTTTCAGTAGAGCTGTATTCCATCCTTAAATGCCCCAGCTTTTACTGACAGCAGGGGTTGCCACGACCCAGGTGCAAGTCTTTACACTAGGCTTTGTTGAACCTCATGAGGTTCTCCTGGGCCCACTGCTTGAGCCTGTCTAGGTGTCTCTGGATGGCATCCCGTCCCTCAGGCACATCAACTACACCACACATCTTGGTGCCATCTGCAAACTTGCTGAGGGTGCACACAATCCCACTGTCAATGCCATTGATGAAGATGTTAAAGAGCCCTAGTCCAAGTACTGACCCCTGAGAGACGGCACTTGTCATTGATTTCCATCCAGACACTGAGCCATTGACTACCACTCTCTGGTACAATCTCACAACCAGTTCCTCATCCATCAAACAGTCCACCCACCAAATCCATATCTTACCAATTTGGAGAGAAGGATCTTATGGGAAACTGTATCAAAGGCCTTACTGAAGTCCAGACAGATGACATCAGTAGCTCTTCCCTTGACCGCTGATGCAGTTACTCCATTATAAAAAGCAGCAAGCTTGGTCAGGCAGGACCTGCCCTTGATGAAGGCATGCTGGTTATCCCATATCACCTCCCTCTCTTCCATATGCCTTAGCGTAGCTTCCAGATCTGCTCCTGGATCCTCCACAGCACTGAGGTGAAGTGGACAGCTCAGTAGTTCCTTGGGTCATCCTTTCTACCCTTTTTAAAATTGGATGTGACACTGCCTTTTTTCCAGTTACCAGGGACTTCACCCAACCACCGTGACTTTCCAAACATCATTGAGCATGGCTTGGCAGCTACGTCAGCCAATTCCTTCAGGATTTTGGGATGCACCTCAGCAGAACCCACAGATCTGAGGACATTCGGGCTCCTCGAGCAGTTGCAAACCTGATCTTTGCTTACAGTTTTTAGCTCTGAAGATCCATTTCTACTCCACATTCCACAGTGCCCTATACTAATTTACAATCACAATATATGTTTACCTGACCCCTCATCTCATTAGCTTACAGACATACACACTCTTTTTGACCACAGCACACTCCAGCATACTGCTTTACCTACATGCCTAAACCAGTGATGGATATGAGAAATACAAAAGAACGCTGGAAAATAATGGTGGCTTAATCAACAAGCTAACAGTTGTTCATCTCTGATCCGGTAAAATCTGTAGGCAGAGTACCTAGGCAGTCGGAGGAAAGCAGAGGTGAAAGACTGGAAGCTCCCTCAAGCCCAGATGGAAAAATCTTCACAAAGACAGACCAAGTCTTCTCCACAAATGGGAAGATAGAATAACTCCATACATAAAAGCACAACATGGAAGAAAGATCTCCTATGTCTTTGTGGCACTAAGGGACATGGTAGACCAGGCTGATAGTTGGACTTGATCATCTTGAAGGTCTTTTCCAACCCACATGATTTTGCCCCCCTACACACACAGTTACTCTTCCACTGGGTTCACATTCATTATGCTTTTATATTCACTCAGATGTTTGACATCTGAGCATTTGTGTTATAGACAAGAACACCATTCCAATAGACCGCCTTTCCTGAGAAGTCAAGCACTTGTGTTAGAACTACTAAGCAGGAGAAAGTGAAAAATCCTTTGCTGTTACATTCTGATTTAATACCTATTAAGATGCACACAGCAACAGAAGCCTCTACTTAAAGATTTCGAGACAAATCAAAATCATATACCAGCTCACTCTTCCCCCACAGGGAAAGGAGTAGCCTGGACACACAAAGATGTATCAACATTTAAATTTAAGACATAAAATTTGCCTTACCAAAGTAAGAGAAATCAAAGCACGTTTGATATTTGCAATGTGATTTCTGATGGGTCCCCTGCTATACAAGGCCACATTCTCTAGCATACTGAGTTTGAAAGAAAAGCTAAGGAGCTCCATCAGAAGCCTCACCCAGCAATTTAAGAAACTAATTTCTACACGTACACACAGACTGGGCTGCTCCACTTCCTCCTTCCCAACTTTTATATATATAAACAATGCAGGGAGTTGTTCTCAGTTCAGCCACTATATGCACACTACTCATTTCATATTAACCTTCCCCGTTTTCTTATCTAAAGACCTCCCCCTTTTTTTTTCCCCAGACTTCCTGATCCCAACAAACCCAGAATATGTCAGCACACAGAAAAATTAAAAACACTCCCTCCTCACCCAATTTAATGTTAATAGATAACAGAAGGCTTAGCCAAGCAGATTTTCCAAGATTTCCCTTCCTTACTGCCCCCTTCTAGAGTACGAGCCAGTCCTGAGAAACTTCTGCTTTGAAGAATCAATTGAAATCTTTATATCAAAAGGTACTGAAGATTAACATAGGTTTGTGAGCTTTATGCATCAAGACCATTTCATTTTTCATCAGCAGCTAGTGAAGGACTTGCATCTGGCTGACATTTCATTATAAGCTATTCATAGGATACCATGGTTTCTACAGACAGCATTAAAACTTTCCACTTCACATTCCTATCTGAAAGTAGTTTTGACTCACTTCTCTATTATTAGCAAAAGACTGTCTTAAAAAAATCACAATACCATTTATGTAATACATTAAAAATATCAAGTCCTCTGCCATACAGCAAAGAGAATACTTAGGTGAAAATACTCAGACTTTCTAGACCATGTCTTACACATTCCCAGATGTGATGCAACGCTCCGGACCCACAGACCTTTAAATTGTCCCCTACGCATAAATCAAACGTGGACTCTACCCCCTCACAAATTTTGCATGGATTCAAAATCCAAAGTGCTCAGATTCTAAGAATTCTTTCTATCCAAGACAGCACTACTTCAACGATGCACGCTGAGTAAACAAATGCACAAATAATAGAGTAACAAGTTGCTGGGAAGGGAAAGCTTTGTTCAAGCAATTTTACTACTTCAGCTGAAATAGTATCAGGGTACTGAAACGTACATATCTTTACAAGATTCACTCCGGGTAAACAACAAAGTTGTTACCTACATGTAAAGGCAGCCTGGGAACCAGCCCAGCTATATACTGCAGTCCCACAGAGCAAAATCAAATCATATCATAACAGCAGCAAAATCAATATCAGATTATTATGAAGTGTTTTTATTTTCAAAATATATTGCAGCATTTTGACAAAAAAAAACCTCTGACAATTCTGACAAATCAAGCTTTTAGTGAGAAGTTCTTATTTCCAGGGTTATCACATCACTCTGAAACATGTGATAGAAGTATCCTCTGGGTCCCAGCCCTCTACCATATCCCCTCAATCTATGTCATCTTCCTCTTTTCCCTTCCACGACTCCTTACTGAATCTACAGGGAAAAGAGCTTATTTTAAAAGGCCCTTTTGCATCCCCCATTCTTCTTAAATGCTGCTGAATTCTGCAGCTCTAATGTGAACCAGTCAGGAAGGATACAAAAGAACTGGCCAAAAGCACAGACATAACATGGGAAAAGCATACTACATATGAAAAGAGCATTAAGCAATCACAGAAGCAATGCTACAGATGTCTTTAGGAAGGAAATTTTCACAGCTGGGTGGTCTTCAGACAGACAAATTATTTGCTCTCGCATGCTATTCTAGCTTAGGTGTTCTCTGTCCACCTAAGAGCATTAGGTAACACAGAAGCCTAACCAAATACCAAGAAAACTGGCAAGCAGTGGCCTTTTTTCAAATTTTGATTTGTTGGGGTTTTGGGTTTTTTGTTTTTTTTTTTTGGCAGAAAAAGAGGAGCACAATCTCTGGTGGAAAGGTGTACTCAAAATATCCTAGCAATATATAATCAACAAGGAAATAAAGCATTTAACATCTAATTTGAAGCTTGTGTCTTGTAATACAGAGCCAACTTTCAAAGAATCAAAGAATGCTTTGGGCTGGATGGGACTCTCAAAGATTATCAGTCCAATTCCTCTTGCCATAGGCAGGGACATCTTTCACAAGGTAACACTGCCCAAGGTCCTATCCAAACTGACTTCACTCTCAGTGCAATGCACTGATACAAGGACTAGTCGAGCAAGTCACACAAAAATCACCTTAATTGGAGCAGAGGAATTAAAGTTGCTTAGTACGTTTTCACATAAAAAACACTATCAAGCAGCAAGATCGATGAAAGAAGAATATTTCTACAGCTCCCACTAATTACTCCCAACATTAAAGTTCAGCCAATTTTATAAACCACAAAAATGGAAATGTCAATGTTAACTTCATTTTTATAGACATTGCAGCCAATTACTGGATTTTTTTTTTTTTAATTTGTACATTAACCAGAAGTAAGAAATATCACATGCCCACTTACTCCTAGCCAATGAAGTGTGTTGTACTAGGGATGCACAAATGTATTTCAAGGAGGCACAAACAAGCTCTTTACCAGCTCTACAGAAGAGGTCAAAGAAGAAATAGTAGCAGTAGTCACAGTTCCATTAAAGAAGAAGTAGATGAAGGTAGTCTTCTCAAGTGACATTTAACAATAACAACAAAAAACCCACGCACACATGCATGTGCACTCTTATGTAAAGACCTCACTGTAACTATATTTCTAGCCTTCCACCTCAGAGCACTGGCATATTGTCACATACTCCAGAGTATGCAGCAACAGGTTAAAAACATTTGGTCTCGTTTTCCAGATATTCCTCATGCTTTCAAATTCTTGCTTTTAAGACACTACAAAACATGCATGGAGAATGGATATCTTCTTCTCATTGCTTCGATTGCTTTCCTCTTTTTCACAGGACATGAAAAAAAAAAACAACCTTGTAAGACAACCCAAAAAGCCTGCAGAAATTTCAAACCAAAGCTGTGCATGAACTAGACTCTCAGAAGATGATCCTATAGGTGCATGTAGACAAAGTTCAGCTCAGATCAATAATAAACAGGGAAGCTCCATATTCTGTGAAGATGCAGACATCAATAAGCCACACGCAACAATGGCAGCAAATGTAATGTCAACAGGCTTCTAAAGATAGAAGTCTTAAGTGATAGCCACATGCTTGAAGGACTCCAAAATTACTCCAGTGCATGCCTTTTTAATGTATAAAGATTAAAAACAGCAGGTACCTTAATAAGTAAGGAGGCATTCTTTCCTGTGCAATAATATTATGCAAAAACATGGGATAAATATTCAAGTCGTTGCAATGACTCAACACGCCCTTTCTGCTTCAGGCTCCCTAAAGCATTTCAAGAACTTTTTTTTTTTTTAAGCAATGTTGTCATCCTAATCTTGTTTGTCCTTGTGATCTAGAATAGTGGATCACCAAAAAAACCCACCACACTAAGCTTTCAATCTACATGACAAAACTGGATATGGTGCCCAAAAAAACGGATTTAATTATTAGGACTTACTGCCAATCAAACACTGAAACTTCATAAAAACAAATATCTCTACGTATGTGTAATAGTCCCTTCCCCATATTACGTGTGGTATTGACTGACGTCGTCTAGTTACTCTAAACAATGGTGTAAAAGTTTATTGATAATAATGGTAAAAAACATCTTCATAGAAACAGAGAACCCAATGAGTATTTCTCTAATTCTCATACCTCTTTCTTCCTCGTGCTTTTTGGCTGAGGCGCTCTTAGGTCTTCCTCTTCCTCGTCTGCTATGATCTGAATGGCTGTTAGTCCTCGATCTCTTTCGGTTTTCTAAGTCTTTATTTACTGCAGAATTTATCTTCTCTCGCTTAACTCTCTCTGTCCGTCTCCTTTTGGCCTCACTCTTGTTTTCTGTGCAAACGAATAGAGATGTTGTGATCTGTGGTTGTCTTCATCTTTGTTCATAACTTACTCTTACGCTCACCCACCCAATCTTTTTACTTCTCTTCGCAATAGTTACAGCTCTATACCTTTACATAAGAATTAAATATTCATGACATCCATGCAGAAATTAAGGTGTCAGATGCAAAATGACACTTTACTTCTTGATTACAGGGATTGAGCCTTTAATTCATTCAAATATAAATACCATTTGGCAACATATGACATTCACTAGTATGCAGCTTCTTAGCTTCCCATTAGAAGATGTGGGGAAAAACTCTCCAGAACACAGTCATCAAGACACTACATGCATTTCCATTAGCAAAATATAAGTTAAAAACACACGGTTTATCATATAGCTGAAGTATAAAGTACTTCTTCTGACACAAATACTGAAATAATTCCCACTGCTCACACAAAGTGAGATACTGATTCAAGTATGCTATCATTAGATGTCATTACATAGCATACCTCTCCCACCAAACTCAGCCTAAGACCAAGTCTCATTTCACTTGATGCTGAACAGGTGTATCATCTTCCTACACATCTAAGAGCATTTACATGAGTTTCACTTGAAAGTTAAGTACAGATTACTGAGCTGAAGTAGTGAAAACAGCATACAACTGCCACAGGCTATTCCATGCAAATTGGTTGTATGTTTGCAAGGCTGCAGTTCCATTCTGCACTAACTACGTTATTAAAAAAAAAAAGTTGCAGATCCACTTACAAGCACGATATATATATATATCTTCCCAGAGAATCAGTTTCCTTCTGATTCTGCCATCTCATTTACATAAACAGGCTACAAACTGGACAGCACATTAACTTGTCACTGATCTTAACACAAAAGCTGTATTCACACTTATGAAGATGAATTATACAGGAGCTTTGCTGTATCAGACTATGGCTGTCGACTTAATTTGGTAACTTGTATTTAAAACAGCTGGGGACCAGGAGAGAAAACTGACCAACCCTTCCAGACAATACCACAGATTGCTTTACCTGTTCCATACTGAAATCTAGCATATCATCATATAATTCCTACTGGCTTGTGAACTACAAGGACCCTTCAGAATACCAGTACAAAAATATCAAGTTCTTAGATTCAGATTTGTAGATCTCTTAGATAATTTAGAAAAAAAAAGTACGCATCAATTAAAAAAAAAATTCCCTAACAGGTGCTTGTTCTCACTAATTCCTACTAGGACTTGAAGAAGCAATAAAAATTGGACAAAAGGAGAATGATAATTCTGACAGAATGCATACTCAACCAATTTTTCATCCTTCACGTCTACAAAAGAAATGTGAATTGGACACAAAATTGACTTTTTTTAATGTAACCATGCAGAAAGAAGCAAGATGCATCTGATTTCAAATTACATGTCACCAATTTTATACACAGTGCCATTCTACTGCTCATGAGTAAGCAAAATTCAGTATAACTTAAAGAAAAAGTGATTTTACTTTCAGAAAACCCACCTTCAATCAGTAAGTACTCTGCAATCTGACCCCTCTGACGTATCTAGACGTTTATCTTCAAAACATTAACAGAAAGCTTTCGGTAAGGGATTGTTTCGCATAGTGACTAATGCGAGCAGCGATAGCGTACACAGAATAAATGCCATCACCGCAAGTACAAAGGATGTGAGACCAAAAATACCACATTTTCCCCATTAAAACCGAAGAAAAACTAACACATTAAGACTACTATTCACAAATTCAAAGGAAAGTGAACTGACAGCAGCCAGTTTACACAGAGGCACAAAATACTGTTCTTTGCTTCCAAGAAATAAAGCAGAAGAGATATTATCACTTTCTTCCAGATCTTCGTAAGCATTACCTGTAATGGGTGGCGATCTCTCAGCACGTTTAGCATGCAAGAGTTTTCGACTAATAAATATGTAGCCACAGGGACACGATTTACATGCAACAGGAACCTGGGAAAGCAAAAGAAAAGTATTTCAGAATATTTTGAATTATGACCAAATTCCTATCTGATGGAAAAGAAAAAAAAAAACACAGTATCTTGCATTCCATTTTCACAGTTACCTCTTCATATTTAGTTTTTAGTGAAAAATTACAGCCTGGACGATCACATAGTTACACTTAAAAGTAGTAAAAACAGATTCTGCTATTAATCACCCACTAAGCCTTCTTTTTATGCAGTTGTCACAAACCAAGCTTGGAACACAGTGCTGCCATGCTTTGCACTATGAGCCCTTTTCCCCAGGCTGGTAGGAAGGGGTGAGGGAAAGTGGAGAGCATCAAACCGGGGTCAATCAGAATAGAAGCATACTTTCTCTTTGGAGCTCACAAATATCCCCAGCCATAGCAGCAAGCCACTCCCAGCATTCCTTCCCTCACTTATTAAACAAGCAAAAAAAAAAAAGAGGGGGAAAGAAAGCATAAGTTAAAACCATCTATACATTTAGAGCACATTCACCCTCAGAAACATTCAAAACCAACTCCTTCATCCAGCAGAGCAGCTTAGCACAGGAGGGAAAACAGAAACAGATGCATTTGTACCACAGGGCTGCAGAAAAGGCCAGGCAGGTACAGAAGGACCAGTTAATCCAAAACGCACATCACCTGCCACAGCTCACCCAAAGCTGGCTGCAGAATGAGTCTGAGAGGCTACAGAGCTTCCCTCAACCAGCTGAGCAGCCCAGAGCAGCACGCTGCCACAGACAATCTAAACCAAGGTATGAGAATTTGGAAACGCCACGCTTACAAGAAATATGACCAAAATTTACTCTGAATTAAAAAAAGTGATGCTGATAAATTACAAACCTTGTCATCGTTGCCTAAAGCCAAGATCTTTCAAGATCTTCTAAAATAGTAAAGAATACCCCAGCTAACTTTGATTAGGTTTAAGACTGAAAACACAAATAAAAGCAAGCATAAACAGAGATCTGGAATAGACTTAAATAACACCATTAAAATCAAGTCATGTTGAAGCAGGAGCGTGGGGAAAAGCAGCAGGAGGTAACTTCCCAAGTTAAGACGCGTCTCTACAAGTTTGCCAGCGTTCACTCAAACAGCGAGGAGTACAGACTGATGACTGTCTGCTGGATTTTAGCAGACATGCATAAGAAGGCTTCCAGTATTCATTTGGCTAAAAGGCAAATGTGAAAGTAGTACATTAATTTTAAAGAGGAACTTACTTGTTACTCAGAATAAATAAGCAATTTTGCTTCCTGCAGCACATCTCAACTCCTGTACTTCACCCCAGGAAGAGATTACTGAGTGACTTGATACAGTTTGGGTAACTACAGATATTTGTATTCCCTTTAACAGGAACACTGACATTAAAAACAATTCTAATCAAGGTTTACTTAACCCTAAAATCAGAAGTTAGCAGGCATATGTGCACTCTTATCCCACTGCTCGTGTCTCAATATGAGAGTATCAGAAACACTACCCAGCAGACAGTTCATCTGCATTGTTAAGGCTTGTTCACATTATAAACCCACTTTGGAACACCTGGATCGCTCCAATAATTACCTCCCTGGACTCAGCCAAAATTATAAATAAATCAATAAAATCCCCACCACTGGTGGGAAACAACCAATGGGAACTGGAGGAAACACAATGTTTTTTTCAATTAACTTCACGGCATTTAACAGAGCAATATTATTACAGGTTTGGCACGGAGAGGGGCCTAACATCTCGGCGCAGGGTCAGTGGGAAGGGGCTTATCTACCCAAGGCTCTCGGTTAGCCTTTGAAAATTACCCACTACACAAACCAACCTACAGCAATTATTGAGGCAGCACAGTCCTGCAAATGCTATTCAAGTCTGTTTAATGTTTTCCCAACCAAAATAAATTGAGTTTCTCATACAAGAAAGATCACTCAGAGGTAAATTAAGGTTAATTATTTCCTGTGAATGACTGCAAGGATTTCAGGCTCCCGAGTTTATTGGGGCTGTGAAAATACAATCAAAACACTACTCTGTAAGAGGAAAAAGTAACAAAATAAAGAAAAAACAACCCCACTAAATGGCAATAACATATCATCTAAATGTCAGAAAAAAAACAACTTTAACATCCTAAGAAACATTATTCAATATTGTACTATAATATCTGTGGCTGTCTACGTATTTCCATGTATATCACTTGTAGCACAGAAATCATAGACAAGCACAAAGCTCTTGTTTATGCAAGAAACGCTGGTACAAGGCCACCAAGGAGCCTGCCCACAGAGCGGAGGGCCAATGAGCTGTGCTGGGCAGAGCTCCTCGCTTTCAAGAGAAGCTTTAAGATGTAGCTGTCGTGGGGCAAGGTTTTAGCTTCTTGTTGTCTCGGAAAGCATTTGTCTCTGGAAAGCAAGGCTGATGAGCAATTCTTGTGCCAGGTCAAAATGCACATAATTCCTTGTTAGCCATGGAAGACCTGCTAATAACACGTCTGTGCTGACATACACATGTCATCCGGTTTAGTTCTAAGGAGCAGAACAAAGTTCCAGCGTCAGCTTAAAAAGTCTGTAATACTTATCTGGCCTTCCTATTCCTGGTAGTTTGCCATTCACATTAAATTAAATGAACAAAACAAAAAATACCTATCTCACACTCAACTTCTCGCTCATTTCCATTTCTTCTTTCACCAACCTAAATACCAGAACTCGGCACATAGCTTCCTTTTCTCAGAAACAGCACTGCAGTGACGTACTCGACATGTGAGCAGCTGCAGTGGTTCATGTCTTGCTTACAACATGAAAAAGTGCCCCACGCAGCGTAACGCTCACAGCTGCTCCGGGATGCGTAGGAACATCACAAAAACCATGCAAGTCAGAACAAGTGATTTTTTTTAGATTTTTTTCAGTAAACGGTGTGAGGGGTTTTTGTTTTAGGTTTTAACTGAAAGTGTGAATACCGGTCATGTTTCAGGATCAAACAACAGAAACGTGCTTCCCATAATTACACGGCAAAGCCTTCTCCCCTAC
The DNA here is from genome assembly GCF_002078875.1 of Numida meleagris. Lineage (NCBI taxonomy): Eukaryota > Metazoa > Chordata > Aves > Galliformes > Numididae > Numida > Numida meleagris. The sequence goes on along the minus strand of NC_034418.1, from coordinate 7,294,544 downwards.
CCAAGCCCCACGGCAGCCTTCTGCAGCACTGTGCTATTGTTCCAGCAGAGCGGCACGGCTGTAACGAGCCGGCCTGCTTTTATGAGCAACATCATCACGAGTAGGAAGTGGACGTGAAGGCAAACATACAATATGCCAACAGTTCAACTGCTGCTCACATTGAAGCATAACAACTGCGGTTTGTACGCTGAGTACAACTGCAGTGGGAGGTCAACGACACTGCACACACACGTCGGGACCACATGAGAGGAATTACAGCAAAGCTCCCAATTTTGCTCCTTCTAAGCTACTCCGTGAGAAAGCAGCACAGTGAGCGCTCTCCTGACCGGCCCCAGGCGTGTGAGTCATCCCACGGGCAAGCTGCATTGTATAAATTACAAAGTTAATTGTATTTTGATATATTGTGTCGTTACTAAACAATACTAACGCCTAAGCAACGCTGCACGTCACAGAATCCTCTGGCATAAGCTAACTATTACAGTGAGAGGAGTGCAGTACATGCAACCAGTGACTGCGAAGGCAACAACTCCGCGCTTCATACAAACACTGCTTCACAGCAGCGCGGATTTTCCTCCTCTCAGAAAACCAAGCAGTTCAGCTACCACCTTCTGGCATTACCGTTCCTAACGCATATTCTACCGCGCGTACATGACAGACAAACACAAGCGAGAGGAGCTGACAGAAAACAGGAAGAGCGCGGGGCTCAGCGGGAAGCCCCCACGGGCACCGGGCGCTCGGCCCGGAGGAGCGGGGCGGGGGGCACCGAAGCCGTACCGAGGCCCCGCACACCTGCGCCCTGCCCGCGGCTGCCTCGCTCCCAGCCAGAGCCCCAGCGGCAGAGCTGCTGTACCGGCCGGCTGGCGGCGAGCGCCGAGCACACGGGCACCGAGGGCGAAGCGGCACCGGCCGGCGGGGGGCTGACAGGACAGGACTGCTCCCCCAGCGGTGCGCACCCCGCCCCACCTCACCTGCTGGTCGCACTCCGGGCACGATTTGGTGGCCATCTTCACTTTCTTGGCCCTGCTCGACGACATGCTCGCTGCTGCTGCTGCTGCTACCGCCGCCGCCCCGCCCCTCGGCGGCCGGGGAGGGAGGGAGGACGGGAGGACAGGAGGGCGGGGGCGCGGCGCCGGCCGGGAGCGCGCACCAACGGCAGCGAGCGCGGCCTCCGCGGAACCCGGCCCGGCCCGGCGCCGACAAAGGAACCGCTCCCCGCCTCAACGCCGCCGCTGAAGCCCGGCCCACCCGGCACGAGCCGGGGCGGGGCGTGTGCGCGAAGAGCCGTCTGCGCCGCAGGATTGGCTGTGTGGAGCGGCCCGCCGGTGCTGCGCGCGAGGGGGCGCGGGGCGGCGTAACGGCCGCGGCGGGCGGGAGCGGCTTCTCGGGAGCTGAGCAACGGGCGCGAGAGCCGCCCTGCAGGGCCGCCCACCGGCAGCGGGGCTCCGCGCTGCGGCCTCGCGCCTCAGATGTTCGCTTGTGCCTCTACGCCTTGTCGAGCTTGCTAGTGTTATCTTCTTACAGGAGCGTGGTTTTTCTGTCGCTCCCACCTGGAAATATTAATAGCATAATGTAACCTAGCTGCATTTTCAAATTTCTTAGACGTTTTTAAAGAAAAGTAGCAGTTTGAAATACTCGTTTGCACTGCAAAAAGTTGGAGCTCATAGGCTGAAGCTCCACATCAGTACATAAATTCTTTGTATGCCTGTGCAAAGTTTACATCTCGAGTTAAAAAAGAGGAAAGCAATAATGGTTCCATTAAGAGTTTGGCTCTTTTTTTTTTCTTTTTTTTTTTTTCTTTTACTACAAAATGTCTACAGGAGAAAAATGCACTGAAGCCTCAACAGAAAATTCTTTTTTTAAGAAGAAAGAACTCGGGGCTGTTTAAAATAGCCCCGAGTGCGGCTGCCAGCAAATTTTAAAGAACTGCGGTGGGCCTGTAACGCTTTCACATGGCAGCGACGAGAGCATCTGCGAGGCTGGCGCTGCGCCCGGTGTAACAGAATCTTATTTTGTTGTTTAGAGTTGGACTCAGTGTGCTGCACCTACACACTGAGAAAGAACACTGGAGGAAAGGTGTTTTTAATAAGGCTTCTGTCTGTATTTTTCTTTGAAGGAAATTCACCTAAAAGAGCTTTATAGAATACTTTTTAAAAGTTACTTTCAGATTGTAATGCTGTCTACTACCTCATCACTGAGTTATTTTCAGGCATTTCATCAGCTCTTGGTAAGCAAGCATTTGCTTGCTCTCTACAGCAAGCATTTATTCATCAGCCAAGACAGCCCAAATCACTTTCCCCTCCTTCTCCCATGAAAAAAAACACCTCTTTCTTCAGGCAGAAGACCAGCACTTCCCCTAACTCCTCACAGAGTAAAGCTCCCTACAAGGCCTGGTGAATGCTCTTACCTTCCCGTGGTTTGCTGACCATCCCTACAGACCAGATAATGGTATCCCAGTTGCCAAGTGAGGCTGTCTGGAGTCTCACTTCGCACTTGATTTATTCAGCTCAGCTGTTGATGCTGTTTTATTACAGGTTCTGTGAAACTGGAAAATGGAGTTCCAGATTCGTAAAAGCCCACACATACTCTGCATCAGCAATATGTTTTTATTACAGGTTTCTAAGCAACATTATTGCTGTGCATAACTTAAACACAGACTGTAAAAACTGAAATGTCTTCTGAATCAGCACAGAGAACAGCAAATTTCATATATCTATACTGAGGAAAATCAGAATATTTAGGAGATAACACAGGGAAGTCACATAACATAATAAACTTGACAGCAAAGAGGTACATTCCCACCTTAATCATTTGAAATGTGGTTTCCCTGAATAATCCTGACAGTTTACCTTCTCATATGACAAAGTCCACAGGTAGAAATTTTAGGGTAAAATATTTCTTTTCTAAATTTGAAAAACAAATCTTTTTCATTTCATGCTATCCATGACCCAAGGAGTGGAGATGTCTCTCTTTTACCATTTGAAGAGGAAGGTTGCAGTTCCGGGTCTAAGTACAATCACACACAATCATTTACCAACTTCTCTTGTTGACAGCTTGTCTATGTAACTATCAGGGCAGCTCCCCAAAGAGAGCTTCTGGACAAAACAGAGCAACACAGCTCTGGTCTAAGCTGTTTTTCACATGCAAAACAAGGAAATTGAAGGATTTAAATCGCCTCTACACTGTTTAAGGTCCACTTTTCCCATACTCTACACCCTTCTTTCAGCAGCCACCCCAAAGAGGGAAAAGCCATCTCAAATATCCTAGTGGAGAGGGGCATACCTTGTAATGGAAAGGGACACAATGAGCCTTCTAAATGCATTTGATTATGATCCAGATTTGTACAACATACTGTACTTATTGTACTGGATTTCACATTTTTATATAAATATTATATGTTCATTAATACACGAAAATAAAAAAAAGACACTAAAAATATATTCCAGTAATAGACCAGCTGTACTATTTCTTTGTTGTTGTTGTTTTGCAGTCTTCTCAAAAGAACTGATTAAATGTAAAACTATTGCAAGTTTTAAATCACCAAAAGGCTCTGCTTGGTACATGGTTTTCTGCTTGTGTTCCAGCAAAAGTCCTACATGCCACAGATGGTTCCAGCGGAAGCTTTTGCATTGTTGCAGCACAAAGGATTTTTTTTACTTCGGATGATAAAACATATGCTGATAGATCTAACAGCTCCCAAGTGCGATATATTTTATATTAAAGACAATAAAATAATTTGAGTGTTTTGAATTTAAACTACTCACATAAAGCAAAAGAGGGAAGATATACTGTTATACTGTTCTACAACCAGGATTTACGCCACAGGAACAAAGAGTAGTTAGACTTCAGGTGCAATGCTTGCTTCATGCACGCTATTATGAAATGAAAGCAGTGCTGGAATGGATGAACGTTATGAATTGTAGGCAAACATCAATTCATAACATATGGTAAAAATGTAACTAGTAGTGTTGTAAAATCCTAAATATTAATTAATATGAATATTACCATCCTTATTAGAATCTCATATGCACATTCCTCTTCCTGCTGCAATCTACCACAGTGGATGTTCTCAGACAGCAGTGTGCTACTACTGTAACATTACCACTGTCGCAATCTAAACAACAGGGAAAGTGCTGGACTTCTGCTACATTGTTTCCCAGAAGTAAATTACATTTATGCCCTAGAAAGTCCCCTTAAGATTCTCAGTTTGTCATGCCACTCCATCCTTACTAACAATTATTGTACAATGAATCAAGAGCCAAACATTTTTATCATGTGCAGCATCCTTTCCTAGAACAGTACAACCTATTGATTTTTTTCTACCCTTCCTCCTTGAGTCTCATTCTTAAGAGTTAGTGTAAGTGCTCCGTGGCCTCTCAGTTTCTCCCTCTTTCCCTCATTCTTAGAATTCAGGCCTATGAACTCCACAGCCGTTTGTTGCTCCAGGTCCAGCTCCCACACAGCGCATGAGAAGATATTCTCCATTTGAGAGCATCCATCTCCATGCTGTGGTTTCTGCTGCGTGCAGAGTGACTGAATTGTCTGACTTGCCATTTTACTTTTCTTCTCAGTCTTCAAATTCTCTCTCGGAGGGTGGGTTTTGTTTACCTTCTCTCTGCATATACTGCTTTCAGCCTACACCACTCTGCTGCCAGCAGAGGTCTTTTTCCAGAGATACACAAAGACAAGTTTATTTTTTCTATAAACCATGACTGCTGCAAAAAGCACAGTTGTATTCTCTATAAGCAGGACATCTGGATTTGTTCCCGGATCGAGATTAAATCATGCAACAAGAACCTGGAGAATATTTCAGGATTTTGTTTTTCATCTTAACTGAGAAGTTTCAGGCATAGCAAAACAGGAAAATCTTTCGGATGGCCCTTAACAGCAGGGGGCTCTGCAGTGTGTGAGACACTAAAGGAGTTAATGAATATACAAGAGAGCTAACGCAGTGCTGTTACAGTATCCTCCCTTTCATTTCAGAGCAAATAAAACAGTCAGCAACAGCTGTTCAAATACTTTGACAAAAATAAAAATTATTTCCTTATTGAACACAAACAAGATAGCACTCATTGCTGGACTACTGATTTTTAAGATTGACCATACAGACATCTGTTAAAGGCTGGGTCTGATGATCTTTCAAAGTCCTTTCCAACCTGTGCTGTTCTGTGATTCTGTGATAATTTTCTGGTTATTCTAATTTATTAACACATGAGTTTTGAGTTCTGAATGTCAAAAACTACGTCTTCAGTATCCCTTTAGAGGTTTAATCCAGCACTGAGAAAAAGCTCAAATATTTTTTTTAAGGGTACAGATACCTAACCTCTATGTCAGTAACAGTGGTACTTTGCAAGACCAAGCCTCACTTTAAATGTGTTTTACACTAATTTAAAAGAGAAAATTATAAAGCTATGCCATTTATGTATTTTATGAAAAGCTACACATGAAGTTCTGTGTCTGTTCTTGATGGTTTCTTTTCTATGTAGTTGTCACAGTGCAGTCCAGCTGATCTGAATTATCTGAGATCTTAGGATTCTCTCCTCTTTCACTGGAATGTCTACCATACGGGTTTCTCACACACTGCAGTATTTTGGTATGCAACTCCAATTTTACAAGCACAAAATCCAGAAGAAGTCATATATCCATACTGTTCCTGTGCTTCCTTTGGAACTCAAAAGAAGCATTTAAATTTCTAGCTCATAGTCCCTTGCTGTTAAAGACCCTCTGAAATACTCAAATAGGTTTTGGTGTTTTGCTGTGTCTGGACTTTCTCAGTTAAGATGAAAAAAAAACAAATCCAGAAGTAGTCTCAAGGTCCTGCTTTCATGAATTTCCCATCTCAGGTGTGAGAAACTATTACAATTCACACGCTGTTCAGAACAGTTTGGTTTCAAGAACATTATCCAAGCAGTTTTATTTTAAACATCTTGTATATAAAGTATTCCTTTCAAAATAGAATTCCATTATATTCACAGAGCATCTTTTCAATTCTTACAAAGAAAGTTTTATGGAGTGCTTCATGTTTCCTTTTGGGTTTGTTCTTCGGGCTGGGGATTGGACTTTATTTTTGCTTATCATAAGAGAATGAGAGGCAGTAAACACCAAGATAGAAAGTCACTGAACTGGCATTTTTTCCACTGACTGCACAGAGTTCTGGACCAGACCTTGACGGTTTCTGTTCAATTGGTAGAACACTCAGAACAGTAATTTCTCTGAAGATGCTCATTATATTCTGAACTACCACAATCAGCAGTATTCCACAGGAAACAGTGCTCCTCGTTCTCCTACATGTACAACACAGAACACAAGAACAGCTTGACTTTTTGCCTAAAAAAACGTAAGTTTTGCAACATGATTTTCATTTACTTGATGTCCCATCAAAATAAAATTCCATTCAAATATTAATTATTATTTAAATATAGTTAAATCCACTTTGCCATTTTAAGAGTAGTTTTCTATCCAGTGCATTTATTTAAACAAAACAGCATAAGAAAAATAAACGCCCAGCTACCACGTCATTATTATAATCATTTGGTTTAAACCATGCACCCATTCACGATAAGCAGCTTGCTGAAGGTCTGTCATCATGAAAACATGTGACAGCAGCTGTTGGTCTGTTTATCAAGGCTTTTCTCCAACTCTGTATCTAGCTTTCCACGTATTTAAACATTTGCTGTTGTTCCATATCTCCAACTACTCAACAGCGTTGTGAAATTCATTTTAGCTTCTCATGACTGCAAGAAAACCAAACTTGGTCTTTCCTTATGACTAAAGATGAGATGTGCCATTGTGGATCAAAGAACTACACTTGGTAAGCAGTACATGCCACCTGCATTATCTAGCTTCTGAAACACGTTCACATGGCCTGTACTGGTGGCATAAGCTGCCTGTTGATTGTGCCTATCAATCACCTCAGGCCGACGTGCAAAAGCCACGGTCTCCTCCGCAGGGTGTAGCAGCAGCCTGTGACTATGCATGCTATCTGCCCTTCAACTCCCAGGGCAAGGGGTGAGAGAAAGGAAGATTTCCATAAGCAAATACAAGAAGACACTTCATCATTAATAGGTCATTGCACAACTTTGTTACAAACATTCATTAACTAATTTCACAGTACCTTTGCTCACAAGTTAAGCTTTCCTTTCCTCATTGTGTGGGTAGGAATGCTAAGCCTCAGTAAGTCAGAGTGGCACGTACGAATGCAGTCACACCAACTCCAGAGTGACCTCTCCTGAAGCCACTGTGAGTTTTGCTGTTAATGTCCAAAGGCAAGAAGATAGGCAAAGTTCACCTCAAAGCTGCAAGTTCATCGCACGCCATTACCTTCCTGAAAGTATCCATATTAAAATATCATACATTTATCATTATTAAAGAAATACATACCTCTTCTATAACACAAACAACACTTCATATTTTTGTTGAACATGGAAGGCATTTTTTCATCCTATTTATTTACCACTGTGTACATTTCTAAACTTGGGAAATTAGTCAAGCTATTGAATTTCAAGTCTTCATATATCCATTCAACTGTTTTATTACAAGCATATGCTTTGACTTGTGCAACATGTGTTGTACAACTGTTAGCCTTTTCCCAATGCTGCTGTGCTAACAAGCAGCATTACAGAATGTGCAAACAAGGTCCCGCTTGGACTGCCAGCTGCAGGCAGAGCCAGGGCCGCCGGGCAGCAGCCTGTGCCTAGTCCTCCTTGGGATCAATCAGAGATACCGCGGCAGTGCGCACGGGAAACTTTCTGCTTCGCCAGCTGTTTCTGGGGGGCGGATTCGGGGTGGAACAGTGTACGCCAAGAGCAAAGGTTAATTTCTGTACTTCCCCTAACAAAATTACTGGTTCCAAATCCACTGGACTTAGATTTTCATATGGCAGGCAGCATTTTGACCCTGATCCCTGATGAACTCAAACTGAGGTGTCTAGCAAGTCTGCTGATATGCAGTGAATGGAAATAACAGTTTTCCAGTAATTTATATTAAAATTCACAATAAGTCAAACACTTCAAGTGGCCTGATTAGATCTTATTGCAGAATGCATTCTGGTTTTGTGGTTTGTTGGCTTGTTGGTTTGTTTGTGTTTGTTTGTTTTACCTTGACAAGTTTTACCACAGCTTGAAAACTTTTCTTCTGAAGTATATTATCAAACCTGGAGTCAAAGCACCACAACATGGCTTGTTAATTATCAGTCAAAAAGCAACATTCGGGTAACGCTCAGCATCCCAGATACACCACTGTAAAGGAACAGTGTCAAAACTCGTGGGCTCCAAAACTTGACGGTTCAAAAGTTAAAGAAGGTTTAAAATGTGGAAAAAGAATGAGTCTGAAGGAGATGCAGACTCCAGTGTGCTGAAACAGTCATCGAAGCTGCAGATAAACAAAAATGTCCTTCCTAGAACTTGAATTTCTGTCAGACAGTGCTCCACTGGGTCATTTTGGGAACAGAATTGTGGAGAGAGGACAAAGAGGGTCAGACCCTTGTTAGCCTTCACCAGCTGAGCAATAGACAACAAAAAGCTTTATGTACAACAAGTACAACTGAAATTCTAACAAATGAAATCCCTGAGTAAAACAAATGAATTTTCTTTAAAGTAGCACAGAGCAAGAGCTCAAATGTTGCACTTTGAAACAGAGTAAGAATTAGAATGAAATGGTTATGGAGATTAACGCTACAGCAGGCAGAAGCTCATTAGAAAGAGGAAATAATGAAGACAGGAAAAGAGTCAAGATAGAATGGCATGGGACAAAATAAAGCCAAACACTGCCAAAGCAGCTTCCTTCTCTCCATCTGCCAGGGGAGGATACCAAACCACGCAGCACGGAGCCCTAGTCCTGAACCATCTAATTAGGTCCCTAAAATAGGAAGCTGTTTTCCTCCGTTCTCCAAGTCAGTGGAGAAACAGAAAGGAAGAGAAAGAAGGTTCCACAGAAATAAGTCAGAAATGAGCCCGGTTTGCAGGCCAGGCTCTTTCTTGGGGAGGTAACATGAGGTCATAGGAATATTCCTGAGTGAATAGTCCCTTTTTCCACTCTCTGAGCACAAACAAGGAGCCTCTTCTGGGCACCCAAGAAGGGAGAGCCGGGCCTTCTCCTCCCCACGGATGCCAAGAAGGGAGCATTTACCTCCCCGCCCCCTGAATTGTGCCGCTGCTGTATTGATGGCAGCTCTCCAGCCGCCCGCTCTGAGAGCAGAACTGAATCCGAGAGATAAAAACATTTCCATCATCTGGAAACAATGAAGGCACTGTGAGAGCAGCGGATGGTTCCTGCGGGAGGGGAGGACCGGAGCAGCGCAGCACCGCAGCAGGCGGCGGGAGGGAAGGAAGGAGGGAGGGGAGCGCCGCCGGCTCCCGCTCGCCCCGGGAGGCCGCATCCCGCAGCGGCCCCAACAGGTGCCCGCCCGCAGCCCCCGGCCAGAGCCCCGCCCGCTCCATCCCCGCACCCACGGGGGCGGCTCAGCGGGGGCCGCGCTGCGCGGCTCGCAGAACCGAGCAGGAAATCGGCCGCAGACAAAGACGGCGGGGTCCGCGCGAGGAGCCGGGGCTGCGCCGATCCCCCCCACGGGCTCTGCCCCCTCCCGCTCCCCCCGGCATCCCCAGCCGCGGTGCGCGGCGGCAGACAATGCGGAGCGGCGGGCGGGGGCACTGTGGGTGCGGTAGTTCCCTGCCCATCACCTGATGCTGTGGGCAGGCGCAGCCCAGGGCCGCAGGAACTACAAAACCCGCCAGGCAGCGCGACGCCAGCCTGCTGCTGCAATCCCCACCTTGGCGTGCCGCGGGCGGGCACGGCACGGCACGGCACGGCACGACTCGGCTCGGCTCGGCACGGCACGGCACAGCTCGGCTAAGGATGGCTGCAGGCGGAGCTGTGGCGTGGCACTGAATGCGGGCGCTGCCGGAGGGAACGGGGCTGTGCGGCGCCGCCTGATGCAATGGTTGGACTTATTGCTTCTCCCGCGGTACCGCACCGCTGCGAGATCACTTGTATCGATCGCAGTTAAGTTTTCGGGATCTGGACATGGAAGGATTGAGCATGTGCGCGTAACAGCGCCCGCTGCTCGGCATTTCTCCTGAGCGCATCTCTCGCTCGCGCGCATCCCGACAGCTGCGGGCTTTGACTGCGGGACACACCGATCCTCGGCGGCGGTGTCATTTCTCTGGGCAGAGCACCCGGGCCGACCATGCACCGCTTCGTGTCGGCAGCGGGGCGCGCCGCGGGCCGGGGCGCCGGGGAGGAGGCGCTGCGCGGCGCGGTGGGGCGGCCCCCGCGGGGAGCCCGGCTGCCGCGGGAGGGGACGGCGAGATGGAGCAGCGCTGCCAAGGCCTCCGCCGTGAAGATCAACGAGAAGGCGAGCAGGGAGAAGATCCTGACTCTGGAGTCCATGAACCCGCAAGTGAAGGCGGTAGAATACGCCGTGCGAGGCCCCATCGTCCACAAAGCCGGCGA